>NC_064931.1:355161355-355464385 GCF_023897955.1 Schistocerca gregaria
TTCCACACTTCCGAATTTTAAATCAGAAATAAGATTTCAGTGATTAAGAAAGTAATCTGACAACTTCTGCCTGTTTGTATGGCATTATATAATAGTTTTACTTACATGACAATTATTATTGTAACCTGTGACTTTAGTAAGCTGCTGAAGTCAAAAATAAAATCTTAATACCTCGTACACACAGTTTTCTCACCAATTATCCAGAAAAATTACTCTTTATTGATCGCCTACTAGCATATCCTGAGAGACAGCCTCTCTTTCAAAAGAATGGGGCAGGTGATCTCCTACGAATGTTTTTGGTCAATAGCCGACTGTAGCCTTCTCGAAGTCAAAACGATAAATCATATTATAGCTTACAGTACATGAGAGATGAGATTTTTACGTAGGCTGCTTTTCAGTAATATCATACATACCGTATCTTGAAGCATGTAGGAAAGTAATGGGTCCCCTTAGGGTTTAGCTGCGCAAAAGGGGAAGGCATCCAGTCTAGAGGACTTATTGGAGATGTAGAACAGGTGCTTCCGGATGCAGTATGTGCACCCAACAGCAGGTGGTAGCTCATGCCAGTGTTATCGATGTATGTCGCCTTGGATCGGATGAGATTCTCTCTGATTTTGGGAGTCTAGCTGAAGTGGTAGAGACTGCCCGTCTTGCTGGCGGTACGAAGGCGGAGCTTACGATCAGCAGCATCGCTGACTTGATCGACTGTAGACCTCTGGTATATAGCCGAGTGAAGATTCTGTATCAGAGTCTCAGACGGTTCTGCCGGCCGTTGTGGCCGAGCTGGTCTAGGCGCTTCAGTCTGGAACCGCGCACCCGTACGGTCGCAGGTTCGAATCCTGCGTCGGGCATGGATGTGTGTGACGTCCTTAGGTTAGTTAGGTTTAAGTAGTTCTAAGTTCTAGAGGACTAATGAACTCAGATGTCCCATTGTGCTCAGAGCCATTTGAACCATTTAAACCATCAGACGGATCTGCGACCGTACAGTCTGCATATTCCTCGACTTGTGCCATATGGGGGTGGGTTTTACAGTTTCACTTAATAGGTAAGGGATCTGCTACATACAGGAAGCGGCTAGAAGGATAGTGTTACGTGTAGAGGGGACTGGGTCCTGTGTTATTCTAAGAGGATGCAGGGGAACAGAGGTTGAGTGTAGACCTAGCAACAGTCGGTACTGTAGTTGTAAATTGTCGTAACTTAGGTGGGAAAGAACCAGAGCGCCAAACGCTAATAGGAAGCACTGCTGCTCAAATCGTTATAAGTATGGAAAGCTGGCCAAAGCCGGGCATAAGTTTAGCCGAAAGTTTTGCAATGGATCTCACTATATTCAGAAAGGATAGATTAAATACAGTTAGTGGTGGAGTGTTCATTGCCGTAGGAAGTAGTTTACCTAGCAGTGAAACTGAACTAGGTAGTTCCTGTGAGTTAGTATGATGCAACATCAGAAGGTGTCCTAAATCCTACTGGTTACTCTTACGACAACAAACTCAGATGATACAGTTGCTGAATAGTTCAAAGGAAACTTCAGTCTCATTCAAATAGATACCTCATTCATGCAATTATAGTTGGCGGTGACTTCAACCTAACTTATATATATATTAATGAGAAAAAGATGTTTAACGTCGGTGGTAGGCATAAAACATCGTCCGAAATCGTACTGTATGCTTTCACTGAAAATTATTTTGAACAATTAGTTCAGGAGCTCTCTAGAGGTGTAAATGTTGCGAAAGCATACTTGACCCTTTAGCAGCAAATAATCCTGTGCAAATAGGGAACGTCACGGTGGATAGAGGGATAAGTGACCGCGAGGTAGTTGTAGCAAGACTGAGTACCGTTAACAAAATACCCAGTAAAGATAAACGCAAAATATATATGAGTTTAAAGAGCCAAATAAAAATTGGCTTGACGCCTTCGTAAGAGACAGACTCCACTCCTTCCAATCTGACTAGGTAAGCGTAGATCTGATGTGGTTTTACTTCAAAGAAACAATATCGAGAGCAGTTGAGAGACATATACCAAATAAATTAATAGGAGATGAGACTGGTCCCCCATGGTGCACAAAGCACTATTGTAGAAACAATGATAAAAGCATGCAAAATTTCCAGGATTGGCTAAATTTAACACACGATCGAAATTTGCATATAAATGAGTTGAGAGACAATCTGAGCAGCCCTATTAGATTTTCTGCTTATGATGCCGTCATTTACCGCCTTGTAAAGTCATCAGTTGATCAAAACCAATTAGAAAATAATTTAAACAAGATATCAGCGCGAAAAGTGGCAGTTGACTCTAAACAATGAGAGGTGTGAGGACATCCAGATGAGTGCTAAAAGGAACCTGCTAAATTTCGGTTACACGATAAATCACACAAACCCAAAGGCTGTGTATTCCAGTAAAAACTTAGGGACTATAATTATAGTTAACTTGTGGTGTCACCGCCAGACACCACACTTGCTAGGTGGTCTCCTTTAAATCGCCCGGGGTCGGTAGTATACGTCGGACCCGCGTGTCGCCACTATCAGTGATTGCAGCCCGAGCGCCGCCACACGGCAGGTCTAGACAGACTTTTTAGCACTCGCCTCAGTTATACAACCGACTTTGCTAGCGATGGTTCACTGACGAAATACGGTGTCATTTGCCGAGACGATAGTTTAGCATAGCCTTCAGCTACGTCATTTTGCTACGACCTAGCAAGGCGCCATATTCAGTTACTACTGATATTGTGAATCATGTACCGTCAAGAGCGACGTTCGTCATTAATGGATTAAAGTGAAGTATTCCACCAGGTACGTCCGTTTTTCTAAATTCTAATTTCCTTGTCCTGTTCCAGACCTCACGCCAGCCTGCGTGAGATAAAACGCGTGCCTTTCGGCCACCTCTAGTAACACGGTATTGGCTCTCCTGCCAACCACAACATTGGCGACGAGGCAAAACCGCGTTGTTATCGATATTGCCCTGATTTACTTGTGTAATGGCTTCGCCACAATCTCCAGATGTACTCTCCGAATTTTATCGCTTACAGAATGAGCAGACGCAGGCATTACTGGATGCCCTTGGACAGCTCGTCCAGGGTCAACGTGCAATGCAAAACGATGCGGCAGCCGCCGCTCCATCGCTAACGCAGCTCACAACACGCTGTTGCACCAACTTTTCGACCTTTTGATGCTGCATTGGAAAGCTGGACAGAGTGGTCACGCCAATTTGGATTCCATCACACCGCCTACAGAATTCAAGGAACCGAGCGGCAGCCATTTTTGTTGTCTTCGGTCGGCGTACAAACGTACCGTGTGATAGTCAAATTCTTTCCCCGACGCGACGTAGCAACTCTGTCCTACGAAGAAATTTTGTCTGCATTAGATGCATATTTCAAAGAATCAGTCAATGTAGTTGCGAAAAGGTACACCTTCTTTCGTAGAAAACAAACGGCAGGTCAGATTAATCGGGAGTCGGTTGCAACCTTGCAAGGCCTTACTAGGGACTGTGCTTTTGAGTGTCAATGTGGACTCCCTTATTAAGATACTATGGTACGTGATGCAATTACACAGAACGTTTCTGATGTTCGTATAAGGGAACAGATTTTGAAACTCGTAAATCCCTCCCTCCAACAAGTGATGGACATATTGGATCAGCAGGACTCACTTGACTTTGCTCAGGAATCATTTGAAACTTCGCCAGCAGTGTGTCAGGTTAACCGGCCAGTCGGGAGAGCTGCACGGAACAGTAAACAGTCCTCGCGCCCGGCCGCGCCTCTGCCGCCAGGCTCTCAGCCACGTGTACCGCGCCGGCAAGCAAATGCAGTGATCAAATCATGCCCGCCGTGTGCTACTAAACTTTCGCGTGAGATTTGCACATCACGCCAAGCTATTTGCTTTTATTGTAATAAAACAGGACATGTTCAGAGTGTTTGCCAGAAAAAGCTCAGGTCGGAAGCTCAAAACCATTCCAGGCCCTTTGCTTCGCGTCGGAATCGGAATCGAACCAAGGATACTCAGGCTCGCGAAACTTCGCCCATGGAAATTCATGTAGCTCATTACACGTCCCAAAAATAGTGTGCGTCGACATCGCCGGAACTCCCGTCAAGTCGCAAGTGATTGTGTACCAGTGTCAGTTCAAGTTGCACGAGACAGTCGCTCTTGTCGTCAGTAGGACAATAAACTTTTTGTGGACTTGGACATTAACGGCAAAATGATACCATTCCAGCTCGATACCGGGGCTGCAGTTTCACTGATCAATCAAGACACTTACAAACTGCTGGGCACACCTCCGTTGCGTGCCGCAAATGTCAAGTTAACTAGCTATTCAGGTCAAGAGATCTTTGTGTTAGGACAGTGCAGCCTTCTTGCAACATACAAAGACAAACAAAACTTGTGTCATTTTGCGACCTTTGTTCTTCTTCTGAAGGGAACTTGTTTGGTTTCGATTTATTTCAGTTGTTTAACTTGTCTATAGGAAATCAGGTCCTATCAGTGAACCAGACTGTGCCTTCAGACAGTGTTTCTCGTCTATGTAAAGAATTTGCAGACATTTTTGCACCGGGCCTCGGTCGCGCTAAGAACTATAAAGCACATTTGGAACTGAAAGTAAGCGCGCAACCGAAATTTTTCAGAGCACGCAATGTTCCCCACGCATTGCGTGATGAGGTCGCCAAAACATTACACGATTTGGAATCACAAGGTGTAATTGAACGCGTGCAGGCTTCTCTCTGAGGATCTCCCTTAGTAATTTTGCTAAAACCTTCCGAAAAATTGAGACTTTGTGTGGACTTCAAGGCAACAGTGAAACCACAACTAGTGATTTCAGCTTTTCCTTTACCCCGCCCGAGAGATCTTTTTGACAAACTGTGCCAAGGTAAATATTTTTCGAAGTTGGACCTCGCAGATGCGTACTTGCAAATACCGGTGGACAAAAAATCCCAGCGCGTTTTGGTGGTTAACACGCATCTTGGGTTGTATCAATTCAAACGACTGCCATTCGGGTGTGCATCCGCCCCTGCATTGTTTCTGCAATATCTACAAACCGTTTGTGCGTCGGTCCCTACTGCAGCAAATTATCTGGACGATATTGTGATCTCTGGAAAGACGGAAGAAGAACATTTGGCCAATCTCAGAACATTATTTAAGGTCTTGCGACAAAATGGTCTTCGCTTGCGGAAGCACAGATGTGTGTCTTTTGCTCGTGACTCGCCATACTTGGGAAATGTACTCAATGCCCAAGGCATACATCCCAGTCCAACGCACCTCCGTGCCATACAAGACTTGCCTTCGCCGCAGGATTTGAAGCAGCTACATAGTGTGGTGGGAAAAATAAATTACTACCACCGCTATGTGCCGCATGCCTACCCATTTCAGCTCCGCTTCATAGCTTACGCCGTAAGGGTGTTCCGTTCGTCTGGAAGACGGAATGCGAATGCGCCTTTCGCCGGTTGAAATCGGCGTTGCTTTCCAATACTTGCCTTGACGCCATTCGATCCCCAGAAGCACCTCTTGTTGATGACGGATGCATCGGATTTCGGGATCGGTGCTGTGCTTGCGCATAAAGATGGATAGCACGATCGCCCTATTGCTTTTGCGTCCAAATTACCCTCGTCTGCTCAAAGAAATTATTCACAGATCGAGAAAGAAGCATTGGCTCTCGTATGTGGTGTTACAAAGTTTCATGATTTCTTGTATGGTCGTCACTTTACCATAATCACAGACCACAAACCTTTGACATCGCTTTTTCATCCGACCAAGCCTGTACCTCCACGTACAGCGCAGAAATTCATTCGCTGGTCTATTTTCCTCTCGCAGTACCGCTACGATATCTTGTATCGGTCCACTGCTAAGCACGGAAACGCCGATGCGTTGTCCCGCTTGCCTGTTGCTGAGGATAGGGCATTCGATTCCTCCGAACTTGCTTGAATGTTCATTGATGCGGAAACTGATGACGTGGTCGAATCGTTTCCGATTGATTTTCGTGGTGTAGCTACCGCCACAGCTGCCGACCCTGTCGTTGCTCCCGTTCTGCGTTTTGTTGCTACGCAATGGCCCTTGTCAAAGTCACGGATCGGGGACCCGTTGGTTCGCCGATTTTTTGCTCACAAGGAGAGACTTTTTGTACGACGTGGTGTTTTGCTGTTGAGTTCTGATAATGATCAGTCCAGGATCGTATTACTACGTTCGTTACAGTCCTCTGTCTTACTGCTTCTCCACCAAGGCGATTGGGGTGTAGTGAGAACAAAACAACTTGCTCGTCAGCACTGTACTCGGTTCGGAATCGATGCCGCGATTACGAAAATGTAGTCTTCTTGCATGAAGTGTGCCGAACAACAATCAGCGCCACCGCGGAAATTCTTTCCATGGCCGAAAGCCACTTCCCCTCGGCAACGCTTAAACATCGATTTTGCTGGTCCATTCTGGAATGCTCGATGGTTGGTTTGGTAGAGTCATTCAGTAATTTTCCTTGTGTTGTTCGGATGTCTTCCACAACGTCATCTGCCACCACCCAAGCGTTATCCGCTATCTTTTGCATTGAAGGTCTTTCACAGACTATTGTTTCCGACAGTGGCCCACAATTCATGTCCACAGAATTCCAGTCATTCTGCAAGGCCAACGGTATTCAACATCTGACGTCCGCGCCGTTTTCGCCACCGTCAAACGGTGCCACTGAACGATTGGTCAGGACTTTCAAGTCACAGATGTTGAAAGAGTAGCATTCTCGGTAGGACGCGTTATAGCTCTTTTTGTCCTCGTATCGCTCTCAGCCCCGAGATGGTCGCTCGCCGGCTGAGTTGCCCCACGGTCGCCCTCATCGAACCTTGATGTCTTCGCTACATCCGCCGCATCAGGTTCCTGTGCAGCGGCAGACACCTGCTTTTACTCCAGGCGACGTTGTCTACTATCGCCACTATCGAGGTTCACGGCATTGGCTCGAAAGGCGCATTCTTCGCTGCCTCGGACGCACTATGTATCTGGTTTTGGGGACCTCTGGTGAGGTGCGTCGGTATCTCAATCAGCTGTGCCGCTGTCGTCGCACGGGATCTGCCGCTCGCCGTCTGCTTTCAGCGACGGTGCCGTCCCGTCAGCGCCCCGGGGACCCATCTACTGGCTCGCCTTAGCCCCAGGTTTTACCGACGCTGCCTTCCATTTTGCCCCATGGCGACACGCCGCCGCCACCGCCGCCGCCGTCTGTTCTCCCGCCGGCGACGCCCGCAGTGGATGCGTCGCTGCAACCGCCGGGCGCCTCTCTGGGTCACGCGCCGCCGATCGCTTCCCGTGAACGGTTGTCCTCCGACATGGAACTCTTGCCCGCTCCGAACCATATGCCGTCTTCGCCCGTCGGGTGCCGCGGCCCGATGGAGGTCGACCCTTCGGCCCCTCCTGTCTCTCTACGGGCGCATACACCGCATGTTGGCGTGCACCCTGGAGCAGGTTTTCAGGCGTTTCCTAGCTCCCCGCGGTCCGAATGGCAGGGTGCGGGTGGCACAGCCTCGCCTGTTGTTAGGCTCCCCACCACGTCGCAGACGTCAACATGGGTTCCTCCCCACGGCGGGCGGAAGTCTTATGCCGCAACCGTACGCCGATTTGCGGGGGAGGAATGTGGTGTCACCTCCAGACACCACACTTGATAGGTTGTAGTCTTTAAATCGACTGCGGTCCGGTAGAATACGTCGGACCTGCGTGTCGCCACTATCAGTGATTGCAGACCGAGCGCCGCCACACGGCAGGTCTAGACATACTTCCTAGCATTCGCCCCAGTTGTACAGTCGACTTTGCTAGCGATGGTTCACAGACGAAATACGCTCTCATTTGCCGAGACGATAGTTTAGCATAGCCTTCAGTTACGTCATTTTGCTACGACCTAGCAAGGCGCCATGTTCAGTTACTATTGATATTGTGAATCATGTACCGCCAAGAGCGACGTTCGTCGTTAATGGATTAAAGTTAAGTATTCCACCAGCTACGTCCGTTTTTCTAAATTCTAATTTCCTTGTCCTGTTCCAGACCTCACGCCAGCCTGCGTGAGCTAAAACGCGTGCCTTTTAGGCCTCCTCCAGCAAGACGGTGTTGGCTCTCCTGCCAACCACAACATAACTTAAATGGAACGATCCCATAGATAATGTCGTGGGGAAGCGAACGAAACACTACGATTTATTGGCTGAAGACTTGGAAAATACAACAGGTCTACTAAAGAAATTGGGTACACTACGTTTGTCCATTCTGTTCTGGAGTACGAGTGCAGCTAGTTTTGTATTATCGAGGGATAGGGGAGAGAGTGCCACGGATTTGACAAGCGAAGTGGTGTGACAATCATTAAAACAAATGCATTTTTAGTTGCGGTATAATCTTCACAAGAATTTTTTATCACTAGCTTTTTCCTCCGAATGCGAAAGTCTTTTGTTGGAACTTACTTACATAGAGAGAAATGAACGTCATTATAACCTAAGAAAAAGGAGTGCTCGTAAGGAAGATTTAAGTGTTCGTTTTTCTCGCATACTTTTCGAGAGTGGAACGGTAGCGAAATAAGCTGGAAGTGATTCGATGAATCCTTTGCAAGGCACTTAACCTTGATTTGTTGAGTAATCGTTTGGACGTAGATGTAATAATATACAACGATACGGGTTGTGATTCCGCACTGATGTAGAACAATTTTGTTTTATTTATTTTCTTTCCCCATGTACCTTCAGCGACACAGTAGTGGGTTTTTGTTTACTCTAAACATGGAAAATTTGCATTACTATAAACATTACAAAACATTATTACATGCCTACTGTTTTTTCCAAATATTGTATGCTGTGATTAGTTATATAATACCTCATTTACCTTAAGTCACATCATGGTTTCTATGTTTGGTGCCCGTTATTTACGGCATTTTATTTGTAGTCTGTTGCCGATTCTTCGGCTGTAATCTGCAACTGTATGAGCAGCTATTATTATCAAATACGACAAAGTGGAATTATGCCCGTCAGCGTTATACTGTTGTGGATTTTGGTAGTTTTGTGGTTACATTTTTGGTATGTACTAGTTTGTCACGTAATTCGTCATGTAGTCACGTTCGTTGGTCGGCTTGTAGTTTCTTTTAATCACAGAAAAATATAACTTCTACATCTTGGTCATAATTGAAAACATTACGGCATCTTGCAGTTTGCGTGTATCGCAAGAATGTATCACATATTGCAAGGAGGTGTTGAAAATAGTAGCAGGAGTTCTGACGACAACTGTTATCGAGTGTGGTGTGAGAGATTGAGTATGTGTGTGTGTGTGTGTGTGTGTGTGTGTGTGTGTGTTGCTCCTGTTCTGTGTCCTGTGTCTGTTCTCTTACAGCCGTGAATTGTTTCTTGTCGCGAAGTGTTGCGTTTTCATTTATTCCGTTTTTCCTTTCCACTATGGTCTTTCGTATGTAATAGATTTCTTTTATTTTGAAATTTCGGCATAAACTGTTGCTGTGAGCAGGTGAGTTTTGTAGCTAGTGAGGTTGTTGTCGTTGTGGTCTTCAGTCCTGAGACTGGTTTGATGCAGTTCTCTATGCTACTTTATCCTGTGTAAGGTTCTTCGTCTCCCAGTACTTACTGCTACCTACATCCTTCTGAATCTGCTTAGTGTATTCGTCTCTTGGTCTCCCTCACCGATTTTTACCCTCTTCGCTGCCCTCCAATACTAAATTGGTGATCCCTTGATCCCTCAGAACATGTTCTACCAACCTATCCCTTCTTGTAGCCAAGCTGTGCCACAAATTCCTTTTCTCCCCAATTTCATTCAGTACCTCATCATTGGTTTCGTGATATACCCATCTAATCTTCAACATTCTTCTGTAACACCAAATTTCGAAAGCTTCTATTCTCTTCTTGTCTAAACTATTTATCGACTATATTTCACTTCCATACATGGCCACACTCCATACTAATACTTTCAGAAAAGTCCTCCTGACACTTAAATCTATACTCGATGTTAACAAACTTCTTCAGAAACGCTTTCCTTGCCATTGCCAGTCTACTTTTTATATCCTCTCTACTTCGACCACCATCAGTTATTTCGCTCCGAAAATAGCAAAACTCATCATATACTTTAAGTGTCTCATTTCCTTATCTAATTCCCTCAGCTTCACCTGATTTAATTCGACTGCATTCCATTATACTTGTTTTGCTTTTGTTGATGTTCATTTTATACCCTCCTTTCAAGACACAGTCCATTCCATTCAACTTCTCTTCCTAGTCCTTTGCTGTCTCTGATAGAATTACAATGTCATCGGCGAACCTCAAAGTTTTATTTCATTTTTTTCTTCACCATGGATTTTAATACCTACTCCGAATTTTTCTTTGGTTTCCTTTACTGCTTGCTCAATATACGGACTGAATAACATCGGGGAGAGGCTACAACCCTGTCTTACTCCCTTCCCAACAACTGCTTCCGTTTCATGTCCCTCGACTCTTATAACTGCCATCTGGTTTCTGTACAAATTGTAAATAGCCTTTCGCTCCCTGTATTTTACCCCTGCCACTTTTAGAATTTGAAAGAGAGTATTCCAGTCAACATTGTCAAAAGCTTTCCCTAAGTCTACAAATGCTAGAAACGTAGGTTTGCCTTTCCTTCATCTTTCTTCTGCGATAAGTTGTAAGGTCAGTATTGCCTCACATTCGTGCGGAATCCAAAATGATCTTTCCCGAGGTCGGCTTCTACCAGTTTTTCAGTTCGTCTGTAAAGAATTCGCGTTGGAACTTTGCAGCTGTGAGTTATTAAACTGATAGTTCGGTAATTTTCACATCTGTCCACACGTGCTTTCTTTGGGATTGGAATTATTATATTCTTCTTGAAGTCTGAGCGTATTTTGTCTGTCTCATACATCTTTCTCACTAGATGGTAGAGTTTTGTCAGGACTGGCTCTCCCAAGGCCGTCAGTAGTTCTAATGGAATGTGCTAGTGAGGTAGCGCTTTTAATTTATTAGGTGGTTTCTATTTATTTAGTGTTATGCGAAAATGAAATGTGTGCTGTCAGTTTTCAGAGCTCTCATGTGCCCTGTGTACCTTGACTGGAAGTTTCTGCTTGTCTGTCCTAAGTACCGGGCTTGACAGTAGTTTCATGTCAGTTGGTATATTCCTGTCCTGTTGAATTTCTCTGAGGTTCTTTTGTCTGATCTTAGCCTTTGTTGAACTGTATTGTTTGTTGTGACTATTATTAGGACCACTTGCTTTTTCAACATTTTTCTAAGCCTATTTTATGTTTTATTATTCTACGTTAGTGTGTGCCATCTGTTTCTTTATCCTGAAATGGTTTTGTCTGAAGTTTTGTTCGTGCGCTCTGCCTCTGTCATTCATGCCCTTTGATTGTGCTCTTCATTGGGTGGCCTCTATCATCATCTATAATTTTTTCCTTGTTGCTGAACGGGTTTATGGTGTCTGTTTTGTTTTCGTTTTGAACAGCAATTTGTTCAATTATATGTGTATTTAGTTTTCTATCACAAGTAATTTATTTATCCTGCGGAACATTTGTGTGAAGCTGTCATACCTATAAGCTGTTGGGTGGTTGGATGAGCTATGGGGAACAGTGCTTGCGGATATGGGTTTTCTGTAGAAGATAAATTCTTGTTGGTTGTTGTTTCATGCAATTGTAAAATCTAGGAAACTTAGTTTCTTGTTTTCTTCAGTCTTCATCATGAAGTGGGTTTGTGGGTGTACAGTGCTGATATCACTGTGTGGCTCCTCTACTCTACCTTGTCATCTATGAAACGTACTATGTCACCTCCATATCGGTACCACTACATTATTTTTTGAGCCTTTTATTTCACAATGTTGTTGATTACTTTGTTGTCTATAAGACGAACATGTTGTAAAAGTTCCTCTTGTTTTCTGCTGTTGGTGTACACTTCAGCTGTACTGTTGAGTAACGATACACAAGGGAAGCAAAGGAAATCGGTTGGCACATGTTCAACTATGCGAATCCACCTTGATATGCACTCTTTGAAGTCATTCTCCCTGGTGAAAAGAAAATACTCTCACAAGTGAGTCCGAGAACGGACGCAACGAGCGGAGCGGAGCGTACATGTAGCGAGTCGGGGCTTACACATTGAGCGTCAGTGACAGAGGGGAGCAAAGGTCATTATTTTGTCAGGGATGGCGGGAAGGAAACGACACTTTGTGGGCGGTGGAGTAGGCTCTTTCCTTGGCTCAGAGGTTGAGGCGTGAGTGACATACTGGTGGTTTCACTCAGTCATTTATTGAGACATGAAACCCTTTAAACAAACAAACTAATACATTTTGTCTTAACTCATCTACATCTACATCTACATCCATACTCCGCAAGCCACCTGACGGTGTGTGGCGGAGGGTACCCTGAGTACCGCTATCGCTTCTCCCTTCTATTCCAGTCTCGTATTGTACGTGGAAAGAAGGATTGTCGGTATGCTTCTGTGAGGGCTCTAATCTCTCTGATTTTATCCTCATGGTCTCTTCGCGAGATATACGTAGGAGGGAGCAATATACTGCTTGACTCTTCGGTGAAGGTATGTTCTCGAAACTTTAACAAAAGCCCGTACCGAACTACTGAGCGTCTCTCCTTCAGAGTCTTCCACTGGAGTTTATCTATCATCTCCGTAACGCTTTCGCGATTACTAAATGATCCTGTAACGAAGCGCGCTGCTCTCCGTTGGATCTTCTCTATCTCATCTATCAATCCTATCTGGTGCGGATCCCAGTATTCAAGCAGTGGGCGAACAAGCGTACTGTAACCTACTTCCTTTGTTTTCGGATTGCATTTCCTTAGGATTCTTCCAATGAATCTCAGTCTGACATCTGCTTTACCGACGATCAACTTTATATGATCATTCCATTTTAAATCACTCCTAATGCGTACTCCCAGATAATTTATGGAATTAACTTCTTCCAGTTGCTGATCTGCTATTTTGTAGCTAAATGATAAGGGACCTATCTTTCTATGTATTCGCATCACATTACACCTGTCTATATTGAGATTCAATTGCCATTCCGTGCACCATGCGTCAATTCGCTGCAGATCCTCCTGTATTTCAGTACAATTTTCCGTTGTTGCAACCTCTCGATACACCACAGCATCATCTGCAAAAAGCGTCAGTGAACTTCCGATGTCATCTACCAGGTCATTTATGTATATTGTGAATAGCAACGGTCCTATGACACTCCCCTGCGGCACACCTGAAATCACTCTTACTTCGGAAGACTTCTCTCCATTGAGAATGACATGCTGCGTTCTGTTATCTAGGAACTCCTCAATCCAATCACACAATTGATCTGATAGCCCGTATGCTTTTACTTTGTTCATTAAGCGACTGTGGGGAACTGTGTCAAACGCCTTGCGGAAGTGACGAAACACGGCATCTACCTGTGAACCCGTGTCGAAGACCCTCTGAGTCTCGTGGACGAGTAGCGAGAGCTGGGTTTCACACGACCGTCGTTTTCGAAACCCATGCTGATTCGTACAGAGTAGATTTCTAGTCTCCAGAAAAGACATTATACTCGAACATAATACGTGTTCCAGATTTCTACAACTGATCGATGTTAGAGATATAGGTGTATAGTTCTGCACATCTGTTCGACGTCCCTTCTCTAAAACGGGGATGGCCTGTGCCCTTTTCCAATCCTTTCGAACGCTTCGCTCTTCTAGAGACCTAAGGTACACCTCTACAAGAAGGGGGGCAAATTCCTTCTCGTACTCTGTGTAAAATCGAACTGGTATCCCATCAGGACCAGCGGCCGTTCCTCTTTTAAGCGATTTTAATTGTTTCTCTATCCCTCTGTCGTCTATTTCGATATCTACCATTTTGTCAACTGTGCGACAATATAGAGAAGGAAGTACAGTGCAGTCTTCCTCTGTGAAACAGCTTTGGAAGAAGACATTTAGTATTTCGGCCTTTAGTCTGTAATCATCTGTTTCAGTACCATTTTGGTCACAGAGTGTCTGGACATTTGTTTTGATCCACCTACCGCTTTGACATAGGACCAAAATTTCTTAGGATTTTCTGCCAAGTCAGTACATTGGAATTCATTGAAAGCCTCTCGCATAGCCCTCCTCACACTACATTTGGCTTCGCATAATTTTTGTTTGTCTGTAAGGCTTTGGCTATGTTTATGTTTGCTGTGAAGTTCCCTTTGCTTCCGCAACAGTTTTCTAACTCGGTTGTTGTACCACGGTGGCTCTTTTCCATCTCTTACGATCTTGCTTGGCACATACTCATCTAACGCATATTCTACGATGGTTTTGAACTTTGTCCACAGATCCTCAACACTACCTGTACTTGAGACAAAACTTCTGTGTTGAGCCGTCAGGTACTCTGTAATCTGCTTTTTGTCACTTTTGCTAAACAGAAAAATCTTCCTACCTTTTTTAATATTTCTATTTACGGCTGAAATCATCGATGCAGTAACCGCTTTATAATCGCTGATTCCCTGTTCTGCATTAACTGATTCAAATATTTCGGGTCTGTTTGTCACCATAAGGTCTAATATGTTATCGCCACGAGTCGGTTCTCTGTTTAACTGCTCAAGGTTGTTTTCAGATAAAGCACTTAAAAATATTTCACTGGATTCTTAGTCCCTGCCACCTGTTATGAACGTTATCCGGCAAATTAAAATCTCCACCCAGAACTATAACATGGTGGGGAAATCTACTCGAAATATTTTCCAAATTATTCTTCAGGTGCTGAGGCACAACAGGTGCTGAGCCCGGGGGCCTATAGAGACATCCAATTACCATGTCTGAGCCTGCTTTAACCGTGACCTTCACCCAAATCATTTCACAATTCGAATCTCCGTCAATTTCGTTCGATACTATTGCACTGCTTATCGCTATAAACACGCCTCCCCCTTCACTGTCCAGCTTGTCTCTGCGGTATACATTTTAATCTGAGTTTACGATTTCATTACTGTTTACATGTGGTTTCAGTCAACTTTCTGTGTGGCTATATGGGAGTTGTGACCGTTTATTAATGAGAGCAGTTCTGGGACCTTTCTATAGACGCTCCTGCAGTTTACTATTAGCACATTACTATTATTATTCCCTGTTGCATTTTGCCTACTCCTGCCTTGCCGCGTCTCAGGAGGAGTCTTGTCGGGCGTAGGGAGGGAATTCTCTAACCTAAAAAAAAACCATGTGCACTCCACACGTACTCCGCTACCCTCGTAGCCGCTTCCGGCGTGTAGTGCACGCCTGACCTATTCAGGGGGACTCGCTCAATTCCTCGTGGCTGCGGAGGGTCGGAGTCGTAGCCTGAAGGTTCCGGTGACTGCCGATAAAGCGACGGCTAGTGTTGTAGCGCCGGCGGTTTATCTTTCCATTCGGTACCGTGCCCGTGACTCTGTGAGGCGACGGCGCGGCCTTCTTTTTGTGCATTCGCTCGTTGCGATATTAACAAGTGGCTACGGCGTGGCGCGGAGTGCTTCGTCCCTGAATCGAACCAGCGACCCTCAGATTCGGCGTCTTCTGGCGGATTTCATCAACCTCTAGGTTCACAGGTGACCCTTTTGGGTAGGCCGTAGTCCCTTCGTCGTCAACAGCCACCTGGGTAAGTACCACACGAACTTCTCTCTGATAACATCTGGTATGACATCTTCTGCGTTGACCTATTGGCGTTGTACCGATGTCTTCTCCTGTCGAGCAGGGTAGCGGCTAAGTCGTTGTAGCGAAGTATGATTTTAAGTGATTAACAATCGGTCCGTCCGTCCAAGCAACGTTTCTTCGTGTCTTCTTCCTCCCCTCGAAGGACCACCTCAAAGGACCCCTCACGCCTTTTTGTAGGATGTATTTATTTGGTGTTTTTGCCAATATCATGAAGTTTCTAGGCCGGCGATTGACTCATCGGTCGTTGATGTATGCTTCTCACGTTGGACCGAAACGTGAATAATGTCGACACACGCTCCGGCTCTTTATTAATTTGCCTCTATGCTGGTGTGGTCGAGCATTGCCCTGTCGCCCTCTTGCGCATCGCCAGATACGTGACGCACGTGAGTTCTGTCTGGAGCACTGGTCACTGATGTGCGAACTGCGCCGATCGTTGTTCTCCTTGGAAGCATTGCCTACCTGCTCGGTCGATGATCTGTCGAAGTGCTGACAGCATCTGCCTTAACTCCGCTGGTCATCGGCGTTCTCAGTTTGGGCAGAAACCTGACCAATGTCACACACATGCCGGCTTTCCTTGTTCGACTGCTGTCGCTTTCGAATATTGTGGTTTAACGTGTCAAAGTCACTAAAATGGTCACTTAACCTATAAACATATGTCGTCGTTCCTATATCACAGCCTGTACTCATACACACATTTTGTAATTCCCGTACAGGGGAGTACATTGTAAGGGAAAGTTGATGCCCGATATCAGCTGATTAATACCATATTGCAGTTCATGTCCGAAGGAACGCCGAAGCTTCCTATTCAACGGGACACTGCATCGATCCCGGTCTGATGCACCCGCCGAATCTCAGAAGCGGCATGCTTACGCGATCAGTCATCTGGACGCGTCCGTTGCTGTACACGGTAGGCAGTTTATTTCATGTAAGAGCCACGGTCGTCTACAATGTCTTTATTTGGTAAAATTCAGTGATCGAATACTGATGACCTAATTTTCGTCAAGTGACGTATTTAGTCTTCATATTTAAACAGAAAAAATTATTTGTCCTTGCTGTCAAGTTACAACAATGAAATTTTCGTGACACCAAAATTGGGTGAAGTTTGCCGAATCGTATTAGCAGTTACCCAGCCAAGAGAGTCGGTCAGAAACTAGGGACCGTTCCAAAAAGCAGCAGCGCTGCCGCTTCCCCTCCACAAAACCGGAAATGAGATAACTGAGCTCAGATTCCGGCACCACTAAATCTGTTTAAACCCGTTTCCCTCCGGATGATCGTCAGAGCTCGGGGCTGGCAGCGCGGTGGACACGGCTCCGCCAGAGCGCGGGACGACGGACGAGGGGCGAGGGGCCGGAACGTGCTCGCGCGCCCGCGGGGCCGTGAGGGGCGCTCCCGTCCAGGAATAATAAAAGCGGGCGCCAAGGAGCGGGCGGCGTGCGCGCGCACCCAGCCGCGCCTCCTTACGCATTTCTGGCTGCGGTTAGCCGCGGGCTGCTGTCGGCATACAAACTCGGGTATTAGGAGCCGCGCGCCGGATTTCGGCCGGGACGACTCCCATTAAGGTAGCGACGCCGTTTTCGAAGGGTAAAGCCGACCCCCCGCCAAGGCTCGTAAAAAACCTGTTACTTTCCGATTTCCGAGAGTAGCTGATACAGGAAAGGCTCCAGTTCCCAAAACGTTTAGCAGACGCACTGTAAAATTACTTCCGGCTTTCCTCGATGGTCCAACGATATTGTAGAAAACTATGCATTAGCTCTGAAGCGTAACGTGAGCTAGACGTTGGTCGCGAGCTTACCTCGGAAGACTCTTTCTAATTTTAGTTAACTATTTACAGTTTAATTAGTAATTTGTGTACCATAATTAGGGATAATAAATTTGGTTGAAAGTATTTAGTGTTATTCAGTAAGTCTGTCACGGACATAGATATGCTTTTGTTAGGGATTCGTAACATTCATTAACACTTTCCAGCAACGATAGACATCATTTTGAGATTCTAGTGCCTCATGTTATTTTTAATCATGTACTCTAGCTAAAATAGAGTCAACTGGTACATCATGTTCTGTGCATGCATTTTGGTAATCCACGACAATTGCAAAACCCCACTGTGTGAAAGTGACATTCCGACACTAAAGAATTAAAGACATTAGCTGCCAGTGGGCATTGATTTATATCAATGGGGCGGTTTGGAAATTTGTGCCGGACTGACATTCGAACCCAGGCCATCTTGCTTACTAGCCAGATAGACTGACCACCATCCCATCTAGACACTGTGGTCATCGCAACTGCGCTTACTAACCAAGCACACCTCCAGTCAGACCCAAATTCTCAACTTGTACCACACCCAACTGATGTAGTACCACAGCTCATTAGCTCATTATTGGAGCATCCCGCCGATTCTCGCATTAGTTCCAGCTTAGTGTGCGTGGGCATTGAGAGGATCATTGGCCGTCATCGCCGTAATTATGTATATCTGATGTCCGAAAAAACAGACACCACATATATATGTAGAGAAATTTAGTTGAATCTGAATTAATCATGAATCAGGACACCTACGAGACCCAGCGCTAAATTTAATGTATGCAACGGATTTACTAGTGCTTTAATTCATTAATGCCCTAACAATGAATCTGAAGGTGAGGGTGTTGACATAACATTGAAAGGTAATGTATGTGATAAACTCGAGATTTAAGATTACACCATGGTTTGGAATAAAAGAAAAATTGGAATTATAAACCACTACAAAACCGTCACATGAACATGAACTTTACTACGAAGTACCTTGCTATGTGAACTGCAAGTCAGCAGAAGCTATGAGTTGGTGAAATTAAGGTCGAGTTTCTTAAAATCTTGCATCTAATTCTATGAAGTGTACCGCAACCTTACTATGATGATCAGAGTGACTGTTTGTCTGGAACAAACACCTAAGAATCCCAAAGGTCTGAGCGAGCACTGACGAATATGAGACAGTGAAAGCTGCCTTGAAATTGAATAAAAGTATTCCAGCTTGTTCGATTATATGTGAACTGTAATGAGTCTCATCATAATATTCAGCGTAATATGTGCAGAGAGGAGCCACTGCAGCTCACTGGGCTGAAGTTCACCACTATAATCGGGCAGCTGAGGACTCATATTATTTGACCTCAGATGACTCTGCGACTTGAGAGTGGAGCCGCAACTTTTGCCACCGTCTCCAGTCTCTGACTTACTGAATCTGCTACAGCCCACATCTACCCGGCATCTCATATTTTCTAAGTCTCCCAAAGGCAGCTTTCTCCTGCCTTCCCAGCAACAAAAACGTGTCCACCAACCCTTCGGGAAGCTGCTACAACCCACCACTGGTGTAGTTATTTCTCTGACAATACATCGTGCCAGCGGCAAGACGGCAATAGCTATTGACTTGCACTTCTTCCCCTCTTTTCTGAGTGTTACGTCCTCCTGACGTCACTTCTAACACACCAATCGGTGTCATTGAACCACCAGCTAGCATCGCATTGCTCAAGTCCCGTGAAAGTGTGAAAACTTTTTATGAGGCTAGTTGCCGATTTCACTCCAACGTCCGAATGTTAAGTAGGTCTGAGTTGTTTTGTCATGTTTTTAGGAATGCCTGGATATGATTATCTGCCCAAGTGTTTCTCTTAGCAACCTCCTAGAACCCAACACCCGATGAAAAAGTTGCTTCTTCAAGAACGAAGTCTTTTTTATATTTGCCATTCCGCTGGCCGTCCTGAAATGGACAATGGCCTCTCTGCCTCCCTCCATTCAGGAGCGTGACTTGCATCACCCAGCAAGGTAAGGACGCCATACTTGAATTTCTTCTCGCTGTGATGAAGCTTATGCATTACGGTATTTTAGAACCCATGACTGTCAATTGGATGTAAATACATGAAACTGCAACCGGTGACTTTTTTGAATAGTTTTCGAACCTTTTCAGATTCATCTTGAGATGGTTTTCTAGAAGTACATCACTATTTCTAGCATAAAGCTGGGTGCTGGCTTGCGACAGAATGGGCGGCTTCTTTCTGTTAGTGTCCATCTGTATCCTTTCATTTTGATGTCCAATTGGTACATCACTTCACATACTTTTACACAATTTGCAACATTATGCTAGAAATAGTGATGTAACTTTCAGTAAACCCTCTCAAGATGAACCTGAAATGGTTCGAATACCAGTCATGGAATAATAAATAACTATTCAAAAAAGTGACTGGTACCAGTTTTATGTATTTACATTCTTCTCCCTCTGTTTCTGCAAAAGGCTGCGTGTCAATGGCCCGCCACAGTTCGTTTCGTGAGGCATAGATACAAGTTGCTTGTCTCATATTCACAGCACTCCTCCCTCCAAAAAGTAGCCCCTAAAGGAAAATGATGCACCCAGCACCATGTTAGATTATAAATGGTTAACAAGAAATATGATCACCCAATACAATCACTGTGATATCATGATTCCCGTTAAACTAAACCACCTCCCATCCAATTACATAATAGAGGTAGGTGAATAACTGAGAATAAGCTAGGCCAAGGGCTCGCTGTAGTTCACAATTATTACTCCTGTACTGTTCATTACACTGCACATTTCCTACGGATGCTGCAATACGAAGTATTTGACAGTCCCTCTTATTAACCTAACGTGGCTCCTACTAACGATTACATTTGTTGGCACCTGAAAAAATTTAGAAATTCCAGCACGATCGCAGTAACACAGAAATACTGGATGACATCTTTTATTCCTTGGTACTAGATGGGTGTGACGCTGTTTGACTAGCGCTTCAGTTTCGGTGCTCACCACGTCTAGAAGCTGTCAATGAGTGATGTACTACTGCAGTGAATGCTTTTAGGTAATATTCTTCCTTTTATTTAGGGCTTTACAGACTTCTGTGAGTAAACCGAAGATGTAAGGAACTCTAAATCTGGAAAACATCTTATGCTGCTGCTTCACGTGGGCACATTATTGTCCAGTTAATTACCCTTGCTCTACTTTAGAAAATAGTATCTTTCTGAGCTGTTTGAACGTTACTGTACCCTATTGTAGCAGGTTGTGCCAAAGCTCTGTGTCCAGAAGGAACAAGTACTCAAATCAGTGTACACTTATGCGTAAGACGAAAACGTAATAAATCGTCTGTTTAAAGAAAGTTTTCCATATTCTTATAGGAAATAGGTTTAAAACAGGAAAACAGATGTATAAACATATGTCAGGGAAAAATAACTTTGAGAAAGAGACCATTTTATTTTCATCGAGAATTATCAATACTAAATTGAGTGGACTGTAACCCTGTTCAGGTTAATTATTCACTAGTTAATTAGTTATTTACATGATCCAGAGATCGTTTGATCAGCCCTTCTGTCGAAATGATGAGGAGCTAGTCCTTTTACAGAATGTGTAAACATACTTAATGTTTACATTAATAGACATATTATTCTATAATTCTACTCATGCAGTTACATAAAAATAATTATTTCAGGCTACCAGTTTCAAAATAAAATTCTTCTATGTAATGGAAGGAGATACCAGGAGAGAACATTTACGGCAAGATTTAAAATTTGCTTTGTTACCTGTCAGCCACTGTATGTTATTGGACAAACGATAAAAAATTTATTTCCATAGATTGGACTCCTCTCTGCACCACTGACATCTTTAATAAGGGGTGACAAAGGTCATTCTTTCTTCTAGGGCGGTTATCAGAGCTCCAGTCTCAGAGCAGAGCGTTGTTCAGCAGCAGTATCTCATCGCTTGTACACACACTGCTTACATCGTTTAGTTTCGTGGTACTCTTATTGCTTTTTAGTAGAACTGAACAGTAGCAGTTTATTTATTTGTGTTTAGTAGGGCTGTTTATTTTTTTGTAAGAGTTCACGTATTTTTCATCGTTTGCGCAGGTGAGGTTAACTTCTTGGGTTAATGCAACATTCAAGTGGTACAGACGAAGGTTACTTAAGATGCATAGGGACTGTGCCTGTTGTGTACCGATGCAGGGGAATTTGCCCACTGTTTTTAAACTGCTGGAAATTGTGCTGGGAGACCTCAGACTAATTTCCTGGGCTGCTGGGGCGCTGAGGCGCCTGGGACAATTGCTTTGGCACCTGTGGTCCTACAGTCTTAGCTGGGATCCCTGATCCGATTAAGCGCCTTCCGATACACACGTCCCAGACAGTCGACACTTACCTGCCCATGTTTCGCGAAGGGTGACAGGGTCACCAGTATCTCGGCGGAAGTTGAAAGTGGGTGCCGCCCGCACTGCTGTCGGCTTACGTCTTAAAAACCGGTTTGGGGTATTGCCTACTGCCGAAAGTAGACTGATTCAGCACAGACGCCTCGCCCATTGGAACTGGGACTGATCTACCTGAGATGTCCGAACAAATTCAGAGGGTAAGATTTCTAACTGTTGGGAGCTCCACTGTTAGCTGAGTCATGAAGCCTCTCAGGCAAATAGCGGGAGGAAAGGGAATAAGTTGAATGTCCACTGTGTTTGTTTGACATGGAGGAAAGTCTCATGCGAGAAGTGGAGTCCACTGCATGTACCCGGTTGCCAAACGTGGCTCATGCAGTCAGGAATGACACCTGCTGTCTGTTTTCCAAGGCATTCTCAGTTGCTACAGGTGGCTAGCTGCTTTGGTGTAGACAGCTAGTCTCACCTGCAGGTGGGACTCTGACAAATAGATGTGATGAGGGCATAAGGTTATGATTACAGGTTCATGTACTTCACAGAGTTTTATCCATGTAATACCGCAATTTAAGCCAAATATAACATTTCTGAGCTCATAATTGGGACAAATGAATGATTAAGTAATAGTAGGGTACTGTGGTTCTGGGACACTTTTGATATCAAATTGATACGTATGTTAATTAAATTGAACAATTAATTACCAACCACCAACAATGCCCACATCCACCCACCTCCACACCTGGATAAATCACGTATCTTCCTCAGCCTGCACATGGGACATTGCACCCTCCCCCCTCTGCACCCCTCCCCCTCCTCCTCCCCCACCTACCCTATTCGTTGGTATTTCGAATTGTGGCGGGATTTCCTTTGTCCCATGGCTGTGCTGATGTTCCACCCCCTCTCCCACCCAAGAAACTGGTAGGAAATTGAAAATGGTGGTGCCCTTTCTGGGATTGAAACCCTTTACCTCTTGGATGCAAAGCCCTAGTGGACTTCCTCAACACAATTATACCACCAGAGGCACTTGGGATTGGCGGTAAAGGCGATAAAATAAAGATGGTGGTGCCCTTTCTGGAACTGTAACCCTGGTGCTTGTGAATGGAAAGCCGATGTGCATCCCCTCCCCCTCCCCCCCCCCCCCCCCCAGCACATGGAAACTGTCCAGATGCAGGAGAGGAATGCTAGGTTAGTGTACTTTATTTATTTTAGTAGAGATCGGTCCTAATTACGTAATTAGTCATGAAAATCGGTTCTAATTATATACACGTATGCAAAGTGCTACACAAGGAGTACCCAAAATCACAATACAGCTCAAAAATTAACGATGCCCTACAACTGGTGTTATACTGATTTCTAAAAAGTTTAACAATACCACTCAAAACGAGTGGCAGACGCACTCAGATTCTACCCATCATCTACAAGCTGGCAAGAAAAAGGCTGGTGTGGAAGGTATTATCTTTATTTTTTGGGGGGGGGGGGGGGGGTCGGGAAATATATCCAACTGACGAGATGCATGTGTTGGAAAGAGAGGAGTATAATAAGAGCATTATCTGTAGGCATACAGCTGAGGATTGTACCTATTACTATTTGGCATCATAGTTTGCTTCAGATACCTACCTGCTTGACACTCACCCAGCAGCACAGGTGGTCGAAGTCAATACACACTACTGTAACTGCTGGAAAAATCATCACTCTTCTACTTATACATGGAAATTGTCGAGAAAAAAAAGCACTCATAATGAATGAGTCATAATGCACCACATGTACTGGGGAAAATAATTGTCCCAAAAGATTGCAGAGCTGGTGGTAGTTGAATGTGCAATCTCAACAATGTTCCATCACAAACTGTCAAAATTCGAGGCCATTACCTCCCCTCATTCTTCACTATCCTTCCGTCCCTCCCTCCATGCACCTACAGCGGGACACAGGGTTTTTCAAATGGCCAGCTGCTGCTGCCTGCATCTGCTATTGCAGCCTACAGTCACCCCCCACCTTCCTTTATAGCAGATGCGTATACTGCAGTTTCCTTTTCTTTACTTTGATGTCCTCCATTTCCAGTTTCCTTTTCCGTGCACATAACATTAACTGTACTTAAAGGTGTAATTTCTTTAATTGGGAATGGTTTAAGTATGTGTGATACATTTACTCTTTTTCTTAGGACTTATGAAATGAAGTTGCTAGTGTCAACCAGTCCCAATTCTGTAATATCTATATTGAACAGTATTGTGGAGAACAGTGTTCTAGACTGAGAAGACTAAGTTTCTCATGCTTTAACATTACACTTTTGTATAACATTTATATCATCTTTATTGGAGTCAGAGTTAAGAATCTCCACGTAGTTTATAGGCAGATAATTAAATCTGTACGCAGACAGAACATAGGTGATAAGTTTTCTCGTTCAGGAGTATCTGGAAGACTTACTTGCACACCTGTAATTTTTCGGGTGTTCTTATTACCCGAGTACACAAATTGCAGAATGTTATTAAACACTACACAATAGCTGTTCTGTACCGTGTCCATTAATTGACACCACATGGAAGCTAGTGGCACAGAGTAAAGTGAAGCACACAAAACAGAGCAATTGGGCTTTGAGTTATGAAGAGTGTATGACCGGAAATCACGTTATCGAAAGTGCCGCCATCTTGGATCTTTAGAGAATGAAAGGAGGCCTGAGACGCGCAACAGATCAGTCTACTGTGATAGTTCAAAGTGTCAACATGGATTCCTTCAAAGTGCTAAACGTTGTTCAGCTGTTAGGTTGAAAGGCCAACCAAACAGACAAACGCTTCGGTTTCTGGTTATTGCAGCAGAACCTGTATAATATGGGTTCGGACGTTAGCAACATAAATTACACTGAAAATGGTACAACACTTAGCGAGAAGATGTAAATGTGGTTACACCTACTACAGAACCGTTTTGTGATAACATTTCGGTGGTTAAAATCTGTGATCAAGTGTACTGGAAAAACAATTAGCAAGAGGAATGTCTGTAATGTTAAACAAGAAGATGTGTGGCTCATTATTATTCATGTATGGGCTCAACAGAACCGTGCGAGATATAATCAGCCAATGTCGCTTTTGATGGCTGTCCTTCTTTTGTGTCCAAATTTGTTTCAGCCTTTCAAAATAACGTCTCCGTCTTTCGTTAGACCCCGGTGTTCCCGCCCGTTTCTTAGTTTCCCTTTGACAAACTTCCCAATCAAATATCCTTTGCCAGAATATTTTTCTATCTGTAAAGTCTTCCTGAGTTATACCGGCTACTTTAAGATCCTCCTTAATCACAGCGTTCCATTTAACTGCCTCAGTTTTGGCCTTATTTCTGTTTTCGTAGAATTCTGCTATGTGTTTCGCTAACCTAGTGCGTGCCATTCTTCTAATGTCGCTACAGAACAAAAATCTTCGTATTCTCATGTCGCCATGTTTGTCTGTGTATTCTTCTGTTTCCTTATTACTTCTCAGCCCGTAAGTTTCTCCATCAGTAAATTTGGGGCCTAATATTTTCCTAATAATATTTATATCATTCTTTCGAATTTCTTCATTATCCCTCTCTTTATTTAAAATTAAAGTTTCGGCTCCATAAAGACATTCAGGTTTGATTACGGTGCTGGAATGCCAAAGTTTATTGAATTTAGAAAGTGATTTTTCTGTCATAAATATTGTGTCTTAATCGAAATGCAGTCGCCATTTTTTGACAGCGAACTTCTATTCCAGCTTTTTATAGACCGTTTTGTTGAATGGCTCCTCGCACGTATTGAAATTGAGAAAATCCCTTTTATTTTTCCAGATATCGTGTTCACATACTGTGGTGCTTGTTTGTTGCGTGTCATGTATTCCGTTTTTTCGAATGATGCTTGTTGTCCTACTTGTTTCGCTACTTTTTAATAAGTAATTACCTTTTCCAAAACACAGTTAAACAGGAATGGGGGGGGGGGGGAGTCCATCTTCCTAACACCATCCCTTATAACAAATGTTTCAGAAATTTCTCCCATGAATTTAACATTACAGCTAGTGTCGGTTAAAGTTTCCTTAATGAGTGTTAGAGTGGTGTTGTCTAGCCCTTGTTCTTTTAGAATCTGGGAGAGATTCACGAACAAGTGAGTCATAGGCGTTTTTAAAATCCACAAATGTACATACAATACTGTTACTAGAAATCTTTTGGTGCCCAAATATTAGTTTGAGATTAAGAATTTTTTCCGAACAGAATTTTTTTTGTCTAAATCCTGCTTGGTATTCGCCAGTTTTATGTTCTAAATTCGAGTAAAATCGAGTAAACATTATGAGAGAATATTGTATCGCACTCCTAGGAGAGAGATTCCTCTGTAATTATTAACATCGATTGTATCCTCTTATTTATGCACTGGATGAATTAGGCAGTTTTCCAGTTCCCAGCTATTTTCTCAGTTTGCCAGATATGTCCTTTTATAGCGTTAGGGGCACCTGATTTTTGTAGTTTTGCAATTGTACCGTCTACTCCGGATGCTTTGTTGTTTCACAATGGAGGGGTATCTGCGGAGAGGCCAGACAAACGTGTGGTTCCTGAACACGGGCAGCAACCTTTTCAGTAGTTGCACGGGAAACAGTCTGACTGAGTGACTGATCTGGCCTTGTAACAATAACCAAAACGGCCTTGCTGTACTGGTACTGCAAATAGCTGAAAGCAAGGGGAAACTACAGCCGTAATTTTTCCTGAGGGCACGCCGCCTTACTGTATGGTTAAATGATGATGCCGTCCTCTTGGGTAACAAGTTCCGGAGGTAAAATAGTCAACCATTCGGATTTCCGGTCGTGGACTACTAAAGAGGACATCGTTATGACGAGAAAGAAAACTGGCGTTGTACGGATCGGAGCATGGAATGCCAAATCCCTTAATCGGGCAGCTAGATTAAAAATTTAAAAAGGGAAATGAATAGGTTAAAGTTAGATATAGTGGGAATTACTGAAGTTCGGTAGCAGGAGGAACAACACTTCTGGTCAGGTGAATACAGGGTTACAAATATTAGAAATACAAAATCAAATATGGGTGATGCAGGAATAGGTTTAATAATGAATTTAAAAAGAAATAGGAGTGCCTGTAAGTTACTCCGGACAGCATAGCGAATGCATTAGTATAGCCAAGATCGACACAAATCCCACTCCTACCACAGTAGTACAAGTTTATACGCCAACTACCTCCGCAGATGATGAAGTAATTGAAGAAATGTATGATGATATAAAAGAAATAATTCAGATAGTAAAGGAAGACGAAAATTTAATAGTCACGTGGGGCTGGAATTCGATAGTAGGATGAGAAGGAAAATTAGTAGGAGATTATGGAATGGGCGTAAGGAATTAAATAGGAAGCCACCTGGTCGAGTTTTGCACGGAGCGTAGCTGAATCATAGCCAACACTTGGTTGAAGAACCATGGAAGAATCTTGTATACATGACAGAGGCCTGGACCGACTGGAAGTTTCAAATAGGTTATATAATGGTAAGAAAGAGATTTAGGAACCAGATTTTATATGGTAAGAGATTTGCAGGGGCAGATCTGGAAACTGACCACAATTTATTGGTTAAGAACTGTAGATTAAAACTGAAGAAACTGGAAAAAGGTGGGAATTTAAGGATATGGGACCTGGATAAACTGAAAGAACCAGAGGTTGTAGACAGTTTCAGAGAGAGGATTAGGGAGCGATTGACAAGAACGAGGGAAAGGAATACGGTAGAAGAAGAATGGGTAGCAGTTGAGAGATGAACTAGTGAAGGCAGCAGAGGATGAAGTCGGTAAAAAGACGAGCGCTAGTAGAAATCCTTCAGTGTCAGAAGAGATATTGAATTTAATTGGTGAAAGGAGAAAATACAAAAATTCAGTAAATGAAGAAGTTGATAAAGTATATAAACGTCTCAAAAATAAGATCGACAGGAAGTGCAAAATGCCTAAGCAAATATGGCTAGAGGTAAAATGTAAGATTGTATAGGCATATATCATTAGGGGTAAGACAGATGCCACCTACAGGAAAGTAAAAGATACCTTTGGAAACAAGAGAACCACTTCTACGAATATCAAGAGCTAAGATGGAAAACCTGTTCTAAGCAAGGAAGTGAAAGCAGAGAGATGGAAGGAGTATATACAGGATCTACACTAGGACGATTTACTTGAGGGCAATATTATGGAAATGGAACGGGAAGTAGATGTGGATGAAATGGGAGATATGATACTGCGTTAGGACTTTGATAGAACATTGAAAGACTTAAGCAGAAATAAGGCCATTGGAGTAGACAAAATTCCATTAGATCTTATGATAGCCATAGGAGATCCGGCTATGGCAAAACTCTTCTATCTGGTGAGCAAGGCGATATACCGTCAGACTTCGAGAAGAATGTTATAGTTCCACTCCCAAAGAAAGCAGGTGTTGACAGTTGCGAAAATTACGGAACTATCAGTTTAATAAGTCACGGTTACTAAATATTAACAAGAATTCTGTACAGACGAATGGAAAAACTGGTAGAAGCAGACCTGGGGGAAGATCAGTTTGGATTCCGTAGAATTGTTGGAACACGCAAGGCAATAATGACCCTTCGACGTATCATAGAAGATAAATTAAGAAACGGCTAACATACGTTTCTAGCATTTTTAGACTTATAGGAAGCCTCTCAAAATGGTGACTAAATGCTCTCTTTTAAATTCTGAAGATGGCAGGGATCAAATACAGGGAACGAAAGGCTATTTACGATTTGAACACATACCAGACGGCAGTTATAAGAGTCCTGGGCCATGAAAGGGAAACACTGGTTGGGAAGGGAGTGAGACAAGGTTGTAGCCTATCCCCAGTGTTATTTAATCTGTATATTGAGCAAGCAGTAAAGAAAGCAAAAGAAAGGTCTGGAGAAGAAACAAAAAATTAGACGTCTTCCGATGACATTGTAATTCTGGCAGAGACAGCAACTTAACTTGGAAGAGCAGTTGAACGGAATGGACAGTGTCTTGAAGGGATGATATAAGATTAACAATAGCAAAACGAGGATAATGTAATGTAGTCGAATTAGATCAGGTGAAGCAGAGGGAATTAGATAAGGAAATGAGACACTTAAAGTATAAGATGAGTTTTGCTATTTTCGGAGCGAAATAACTGATGATGGTCGAAGTAGAGAGGATATAAAAAGTAGACTGGCAATGGCAAGGAAAGCGTTTCTGAAGAAGTTTGTTGTTGTTGTTGTGGTCTTCAGTCCTGAGACTGGTTTGATGCAGCTCTCCATGCTACTCTATCCTGTGCCAGCTTCTTTATCTCCCAGAACCCTCTGCAACCCACATCCTTCTGAATCTGCTTAGTGTAGTCATCTCTTGGTCTCCCTCTACGATTTTTACCCTCTACGCTGCCCTCCAATACTAAATTGGTGATCCCTTGATGCCTCAGAACATGTCCTACCAACCGATCCCTTCTTCTGGTCAAGTTGTGCCACAAACTTCTCTTCTCCCAATCCTATTCAATACTTCCTCATTAATTATGTGATCTACCCCTCTAATCTTCAGCATTCTTCTGTAGCACCACATTTCGAAAGCCTCCACTCTCTTCTTGTCCAAACTATTTATCGTCCATGTTTCACTTCCATACATGGCTACACTCCATACAAATACTTTCAGAAATGACTTCCTGACACTTAAATTTATACAGAATTACGATGTCATCGGCAAACCTCAAAGTTTTTATTTCTTCTCCATGCATTTTAATACCTACTCCAAATTTTTCTTTTGTTTCCTTTACTGCTTGCTCAATATACAGATTGAATAACATCGGAGAGACACTACAACAATGTCTCACTCCCTTCCCAACCACTGCTTCCCTTTCATGTCCCTCGACTCTTATAACTGCCATCTCCTTTCTGTACAAATTGTAAATAGCCTTTCGCTCCCTGTATTTTACCCTTGCCAACTTTAGAATTTGAAAGAGAGTATTCCAGTTAACATTGTCAAAAGATTTCTCTAAGTCTACAAATGCCAGAAATGTAGGTTTGCCTTTCCTTAATCTATTTTCTAAGATAAGTCGTAGGGTCAGTATTGCCTCACGTGTTCCAACATTTCTGCGAAATCCAAACTGATCTTCACCGAGGTCGGCTTCTCCTAGTTTTTCCATTCGTCTGTAAAGAATTCGTGTTAGTATTTTGCAGCTGTGACTTATTAAACTGATAGTTTGGTAATTTTCACATCTGTCAACAGCTGCTTTCTTTGGGATTGGAATTATTATATTCTTCTTGAAGTCTGAGGGTATTTCGCCTGTCTCATACATTTTGCTCACCAGATGGTAGAGTTTTGTCAGGACTGGCTCTCCCAAGGCCGTCAGTAGTTCCAATGGAATGTTGTCTACTCCGGGGGCCTTGTTTCGACTCAGGTCTTTCAGTGCTCTGTCAAACTCAACACGCAGTATTGTATCTCCCATTTCGTCTTCATCTACATCCTCTTCCATTTCCATAATGTTGTCCTCAAGTACATCACCCTTGTATAGACCCTCTATATACTCCTTCCACCTTTCTGATTTCCCTTCTTTGCTTAGAACTTGGTTTCCATCTGAGCTCTTGATGTTCATACAAGTGGTTCTCTTATCTCCAAAGGTCTCTTTAATTTTCCTGTAGGCAGTATCTATCTTACCCCTAGTGAGATAAGCCTCTACATCCTTACATTTGTCCTCTAGCCATCCGTGCTTAGCCATTTTGCACTTCCTGTAGATCTCATTTTTGAGATGTCTGTATTCGTTTTTGCCTGCTTCATTTACTGCATTTTTATATTTTCCCCTTTCATCAATTAAGTTCAATATTTCTTCTGTTACCCAAGGATTTCTACTAGCCATCATCTTTTTACCTACTTGATCCTCTGCTGCCTTCACTACTTCAACCCTCAAAGCTACCCATTCTTCTTCTACCGTATTTCTTTCCCCCATTTCTTGTCAATTGCTCCCTTATGCTCTCCCTGAAACTCTGTACAACCTCTGGTTCTTTTAGTTTATCCATGTCCCATCTCCTTAAATTCCCGCCTTTTTGCAGTTTCTTCAGTTTTAATCTACAGGTCATAACCAATAGATTGTGATCAGAGTCCACATCTGCCCCTGGAAATGTCTTACAATTTAAAACCTGGTTCCTAAATCTCTGTCTTACCATTATATAATCTATCTGATACCTTTTAGTATCTCCAGGCTTCTTCCATATATACAGCCTTCTTTTATGATTCTTGAACCAAGTGTTACCTATGATTAAGTTGTACTCTGTGCAAAATTCTACCAGGCGGCTTCCTCTTTCATTTCTTTGCCCCAGTCCATATTCACCTACTACGTTTTCTTCTCTCCCTTTTCCTACTACCGAATTCCAGTCACCCATGACTATTAAATTTTCATCTCCCTTCACTATCTGAATAATTTCTTTTATCTGATCATACATTTCATCAATTTCTTCCTCATCTGCAGAGCTAGTTGGCATATAAACTTGTACTCTTGTAGTAGGTGTGGGCTTCGTATCTATCTTGGCCACAATAATGCGTTCACTATGCTGTTTGTAGTAGCTTACCCGCATTCCTATTTTCCTATTTATTATTAAATCTACTCCTGCGTTACCCCTATTTGATTTTGTGTTTATAACCCTGTAGTCACCTGACCAGTAGTCTTGTTCCTCCTGCCACCGAACTTCACTAATTCCCACTATATCTAACTTTAACCTATCCATTTCCCTTTTTAAATTTTCTAACCTACCTGCCCGATTAAGGGATCTGACATTCCACGCTCCGATCTGTAGAACGCCAGTTTTCTTTCTCCTGATAACGACATCCTCTTGAGTAGTCCCCGCCCGGAGATCCGATTGGGGGACTATTTTACCTCCGGAATATTTGACCCAAGAGGACGCCATCATCATTTAATCATACAGTAAAGCTGCATGCCCTAGGGAAAAATTACGGCCGTAGTTTCCCCTTGCTCTCAGCCGTTCGCAGTACCAGCACAGCAAGGCCGTTTTGGTTAGTGTTACAAGGCCAGATCAGTCAATCATACAGACTGTTGCCCCTGCAACTACTGAAAAGGCTGCTGCCCCTTTTCAGGAACCACACGTTTGTCTGGCCTCTCAACAGATACCCCTCCGTTGTGGTTGCACCTACGCTATGTGTATCGCTGAGGCACGCAAGCCTCCCCACCAACGTCAAGGTCCATGGTTCATGGAGGGAGGATGAAGTTTGTTAACATCGAGTATAGATTTAAGTGTCAGGAGGACTTTTCTGAAAGTATTAGTATGGAGTGTAGCCATGAATGGAAGTGAAACATGGTCGATAAATAGTTTAGACAAGCTGAGAATAGAAACTTTCGAAATGTGGTGTTACAGAAGAATGCTGAAGATTAAATGGGTATATCACGAAACCAATGATGGGGTACTGAATAAAATTGGGGAGAAAAGGAATTTGTGGCAAAACTTGGCTACAAGAAGGGATCGGTTGGTAGAACACGTTCTGAGGCATCAAGGGATCACCAATTTAGTATTGGAGGGAAGCGCGGAGGATAACAATCGTAGAGGGAGACCAAGGGATGAATACACTAAGCAGATTCAAATGGATGTAGGTTGCAGTAGTTACTTGGAGAGGAAGTACTTTTGACTTGGTGGAGTAGCATGGAGAACTGCATCAAACCAATCTTTGGACTGAAAGCTACAACAATGACCACGTGTTTAGTTATTTAGATTTCGTCACCCTGTTCAGAGTTAGGGTTGGTTTTATTAGTTTGCTGTGGATGTATTTTATTCTCTGGTTCTGGACAGTTTAATAGTTTTACTGTAGTGGCTCATTTAACCACTATCTAGATATTAAATTGTCAAGTTTCGTCACTGCGACACATGACGTCAATGAGAACTTGCTTTTTCTGCTACACCGGCACAAGAGCGTGACAGCAAGAGGGATAAGGGAAAAAAATTGCAAGGAATCACTGGAAACTATTTCGAGTAAATACAAAAATCTTGCGGTTATTCGGTATAAAGTGGTTGTAGCTGACGCTAAGATTGATGTTCTAATGGAAGAGTTGCCTAGAATACTGCAACAGCTATGTGCATATGGCTCTTACCTTTTGGATTTGGGCGTAGCACAAGCCTTTGCGGAATTTTTAACAAAGTGGAGATGTGCGACTACTCTTCATAGAAGGAGATCGCCAGGGAAACAGCAATGTGACTTCGGACCACGATGAGACAGTTGAAATAGGCTGTCTAACGTGGTTAAGCTCCAACTGCTGAGTAAAAGTAAATAACAAATTTATATCTAATATCACAAGTCCGGAGGCGAATAAGGATATTGGTAATCACATTATTAATTTTATAAAGTATCCAGACATGCGACTACGAGAATCTTTTAGGTCTTCCTTGGCTAAGCAGTATGCCATTACCAGGTTGGAGGCTACAATATATAACTACAGATTGGATCGATTGGATCGTGTATTCGGCCCTGTGTACGAGTGTTTACGTGTATTAGACACCAACAAGCAGTATCAAGAATCTTCTGCACTTTACTCTGTGCCACTTGCGTCCACGTGGCGTCAATTAATTAACACGGTACAGAACAACTATTGTGTTGTGTTTAATAACATTCTGCAATTTGTGTACTCAGGTAATAAGAACACCTGAAAAATTACAGGTGTGCAAGTAAGTCTTCCAGATACTCCTGAACGAGAAAACTTATCACCTATGTTCTGTCTGCGTACAGATTTATTATTATCTGCCTATAAACTACGTGGAGATTCTTAACTCTGACTCCAATAAAGATGATATAAATGTTATACAAAAGTGTAATGCTAATGCATGAGAAACTTATTTTTCTCAGTCTAGAACACTGTTCTCCACAATACCGTTCAATATAGATATTACAGAATGGGTACTGGTTGACACGAGAAACTTCAAGATGCGAAGTGTTGTTACAACAGTGTCATGCAGGAAATAAGAGGGAAAATTAAAATCCCCAAATGCTCTCGCCTAGAGGAAATCCCAGAAGGAGCTCATGTAATTGTTATAGGTTACAGGGAAAAAGTTAGATGCGTACTGGAATGAGTGAACATAGAGCACCTACTCTGCATGTGTTAAGTTACTAGCTAGAGAAAGAAATAGATAATTCAGATGAGGATTTAAGACATAAGTTGTAACTTAAATTGGCCATTATTAAAACTACACATAACAAAAATAAGGTAAGAGTGGCTCTAAGCTCAAAGCACTTGCACAGGAAGCTGATGTGACGTACCACACAAAGTGTCCTCTAATAGAAACGCAGAAAGTTTAGAAACAATGCTCTCAACTGTTATGAGTGAAAGCTGCAATTATCAAATCCCAGTGAAACAGCAGAGATGAGTCATTGCCCTCTGATCAGCAGGTTTCGTGAGACAGCCTGAATTATCAGCTGTCTCATTACGTACCAGTTTCCTTCCCTAATTCGAGTGCATATGAAGCTCATTTAATCATTGACCAATTGGTCAGTTTAGTACCATGTGTTGACTGGTTTAATGTTCTGCCTGCTAACACGGGGAACTATATTTCATTTTATACAAGGGCTATCGAAAACATTTCCTTGTATTTCCTAGATTCGTTAAGATTTACACTGGCAACACTTCGTAAGCTTGCTGAATCTATACATCAGGAAGACATGCATCTCACACTAGCTCCTCACCTTGATTATGTAAATTGGCAGTTTGTTGCAAAGAAGAGTTATTCGCATAGAAATTACTGGATTCAATGGAGAAATTCAACGAATCCGCATTTCCCCTTGTGAAACGACAATCATTTGTTGTCATTTGTAGAAAGAAGTTTGATCGCGGGTCGCACTCAAAGGGCGTGTGCACGGCGGACAGTGACGCCGACGGGAGAAGGCACCGGCGAGGGAGTGGTCAGCGGCAGATTGCTCAACGTGGACCTGCCAGTTTTAAGCTGCTCGAGGACTCGCCCCGTTCCAGCAACGGCTATAAGACAACACTTTATCCACATCTGCGTTGAATGCTTGTAAACGCAAATTAGTACGACAAAGTTGATACGGCAAATGAAAGAGGGATTTAGACAAATCAGCCGAGATGCTGCTACAATTTATACGCATTTTTTATATTACATAAACAAGTTCGCAACATGTGGATGTTGCAGAATAGAGCGAGTGCTGATTTTAAAGATCTAGTCGAAACGAGGCGACTGACGTACTTGTATATTTTGCTGCGTTAATGTTTCACTAGTATAACACAAATTTTATTAATTTATTGTTAAGAATTAATTAAAATAAATAACACAAGGCAAATACCCGAACAGCTAGGCCGTGTTTGGTAGCGGGTGTCGTTATACACATTCAACTTGATTAGTATGTGATATTCGTAATTATTATGATATACTGTCTTTGATTATTAGTAACTTTTGCATAGTTTTGACCATATTTGTTTAACCTTGGTACATACGTAAATTCTGATCACAGCATCAGAAAGGGGGCCTCAAATCTGTATGGAAAGTGTTGCTTTGTAAAACACTGTAATGTTATTTAGTTGCACAAATGGGCAAAACCTATCTTCACACTGTGTAAAAATAATTGCAATGCATAAGAAAATTAATTCTGGGCAAACTGTTGCTCATACAGATTTATGTATCGTAAGTTTTTTGATGATAAATTGAGTGAGCATATAATGGTGCAAACAGAAGTAAGATCGCTCTTCTATGTAAAAAGGTATGCAAAGGAGTGGTGATCAATGGAAAGCAGTTACGTGAGGCAGCTAGGGGAATTCCGGTTCGAAAGTATTTATGCGGAGCTGACACAAAGCTACAGGTCAGAGTTATATGCGCCTTTGCCGACGCTAGACCTGTGCCACTCGACGTGACACTTTGGTGATAGTTTTTGTGTTTCCAGAAGAGTTGAACTTAGCCAAATTTCGCGTGTGCACCCTAAGGGAATATAGAATTTTCGAAAAGAATCCGGACTTAGGATATTTTCTGTATGGAGCACAGGGTCTTGATTCTTCACGTGTTGTGACTTTTGGTTATTGCTTTTGTAAGCAAACTACATTTTGCGGCAAGATCTTAGCTGTGGGTCTCTGTTTCCATTCGAGTGCGGCCAACTTTCCTCTGAAGCGCTACTGTGGGATTCTGTTTATTTTTGAGCATTCCGAACTGTGTTTTGGGGTACCAGTGGGCCTTAGTTTCTAGGTTCGACTCTAATTGTTATGGAGATGATTAGGTGATTGATTATGAAACAGTGAGACTAGACTTTATCTGTATTTAAACCAGTCGTGACTTCGAATATTCTGTGGCAGCGACATCGAGAGTCTTTTATTTTTCGCACATTAACAGGTGTTAAGCGCACGTGTCTGCCGGCAGAAATGGTAGCACATCATCCTCGAGTTAGATCACGAGAGCCAGCGAGCAGAAGCATTTGCAGCCCCATTTCCGTTCCGCCGACCGTCGCAATTGGGGGCTCGTCCCGGATAGAGGCATTTTCAGCTCCATTTCCATCCCGCCGACCATCACACCGTTATATCTTCGATCTCCACTAAACTTACAGGTGATACTGTAAATGTTGTGGAATACAGGCCATCGGTCAGCGACTGGCAGGAATTAAGTATCTCCAACTTGGGTCAGTATAGTAGGCACACTCTTAGCTGAGATTCTAACGATTCCAGAGTGTATGCCCGAGAACATACAATCTGGATCGTTCATTTTACTAGAGTGTACTTGGGTTGTCGAGAGACGTCATGCGCAAGGAAGCACATACCGAATTCACGCCTTTGACTGATGTTGATATTTTACTATTCTCAGACAGAGGAATTCATTAAAAAATGGTCAGTGTATAGGTGAGACAGACCGAGACAAAGTGTTCACGAAGGGATGAATCATATAGTGAAACATATGGTGATTCAAGTTGCATTCTATACTTGAATGTTAACAAATTACACAGACACAGTCTCTACCTACTGGAGGATTTCAGTGGCTATCTATTGATGAAATCGTCCGATTAGCATATTTCTCGATGGCGCCACATGATGCTCATGAAGGATACGTCATGGAGGTGGACCTAAGATACCCTGTTCGTCAGCATGACAGTACAGAAATGTACAGTACATAAGGTTCCATGAAACACTCCAAGCCTCAAGCTGTTGACAAGATTAAGGAATAAACCTAGATATGCAATGCATAACAAAACCCGATGGAATGCCTCTCTTTGGGGATGGAAGTGAGTAGAGTCATCCACGGCATGTTATTCACGCAGGTTGAAGTCGTATATTCATAAGAATAACAAAAAAGCATTCTTCAGTGCCATGCAGTTTTGAGAAATATTTTTGAAAATTAATTAACAACGCAGTTTTGGGGAAAACAATGGAGGATATCAGGAATCACCCCGTAACTGGGCCGTTTAGCGCTAGACACTACATCATCTCAGTAACTCTTAAACGGGCTACAATCTTCGACATTGAATTTAATGTTCTGGAGAAGGCAAAGATTTCGGTATTGTTAAGGAAACTAGTTTAAGTCAGTATGTGTGTATTACACCTACCAAAGCACCACATGTAACATTTTCATTATCAGTTTGTTAAAACGGATTTTGAAGACACAACGCTACCTTATATACATATAGACAGCTTCCTTTACCAGGCGAAGGGATCTGATTCATACGAAGTCCTAAAGTACCACTCCAATGCATTCGACACATCTGGATATTCAATTGATAAGCTACCTCTACATCTGTATCTACATGGGTACTCTGCTAATCACATTTAAGTGCCTGGCAGAGGGTTCATCGAACCACCTTCACGATTTACTGTTATTCCAATCTCGTATAGCGTGCGGATAGAACGAACGCTTGTATCTTTCCGTACGAGCTCTGATTTCCCTTGTTTTATAGTGGTGCTCGTTCCTCTCTATGTAGCTCGGTGCCAACAAAACATTTTCGCATTCGTAGAAAAAAAATCGATGATTGGAATTTCGTGAGAAGATTCTGTTGGACCGAAAAACGCATTTGTTTTAATGGTGCACAGCCCAAATCTTGTACCATTTCAGTGACACTCTGTGCCATATTTCGCGATAACATGAAACGTGCTGCCCTTCTATCAATTGTTTCGGTGTGCTCCGTCAATCTTATCTGGTAAGGATCTCACACCGCGCAGTGGTATTCTAATAGAGGACGGACAAGCGTAGTGTAGGCGGCCCCCTTAGTGGATCTGCTACATTTTCTAAGTGTCCTGCCAATTAAATGCAGTCTTTGGCTAGTCTTCCCCACAACATTTTCCTATTTAAGTTGTTCCCAATTGTAATTCCTAGGCTTTTAGTGAATTTACTGCCATTAGATATTAGATTTGAGTGATTGATCAAGTAACCGAAATTCAGTGGATTCCTTTTAGCACCCATGAGGATGACCTCGCACTTCTCGTTATGTAGGGTCAACTAATAATTTTAGCACCATTCAGACATCTTTTCTAAATCGTTTTGCTATTTGTTTGGATTTTCTGATGACCTTATTAGTCGATGAACAACAGCGTCATCTGCAAACAACCTAAGACGGCTGCTCAGATTGTCTGCCAAATCGTTTATATAGATAAGGAACAGCAAAGGGCATATAGCACTACCTTGGGGAAAGCTTGAAATCACTTCTGTTTTACTAGATGACTTTCCCTCAATTAATTTGACAGGAAATTGCAAATCCAGTCACGTAACTGAGACGATATTCCATAAGCACGCAATTTCAATACAAGCTGCTTGTTTGGTACAGTGCCAAAATCCTCCCTGAAATCCAGAAATACGGAATCAATTTGAAATCCCTTGTCAATAACACTCAACGCTTCATGGGAATAAAGAGCTAGTTGTGTTTCACAAGAACAATGTTTTCTAAATCCATGTTGACTGTCAATAGACCGTTTCCTACGAGGTAATTCATAATGTTCGAACACAATATATGTTCCAAAATCCTGTTGCATGTCGACGTTAATGATATGGGCCTGTAATTTAGTGGATTACTCTTACTACCTTTCTTGAAAATTGGTGTGATCTGTGCAACTTTCTAGTCTTCATGCATGGATCTTTCGTCGAGCGAACTCTTGTATATGATTGTTACCTATTGAGCTAGTGCATCAGCATACTCTGAAAGGAACCTGTTTGGTATGCAATCTGGACCAGGAGACTTCTTCTATTAAGTGATTTAAGTTGCTTCACTACTCCAAGGATATTTACTTCTACGTTACTCATGTTGGCATCTGTTCTTGGTTCAAATTCTAGAATGTTTACTTCGTTTTCTTTTGTGAAAGCACTTCGGGAAGCTGTGTTAAGCAACTCTGCTTTGGTAGCACTGTCTTCGATAGTACCTCCATTGCTATCGCACAGAGAAGGCATTGATCGTTTCTTGCCGCTAACATGCTTCACATACGACCAGAATCTCTTTGGAATTTTTGCCAGATTTCGAGACAAAGTTCCCCTGTGGAAACTAAGCATCTTGCACCGAATTCCACGTTAAATTTCGAGCTTCTGTAAAAGATCGCAAATCTCAGGGATTTTGCGCCTGTTTACATTTGACATGCTTGTTTCATTGTTTCTGCAACAGTGTTCTGATATGTTTTGTGTACCAAGGAGGATCAGCTCCGTCGTTCGTTAATTTATTTGGTATAAATCTCTCAACTGCTGCCGATACAATTTCTTTGAATTCAAGCCACATTTGGTCTGCACGTATATTATTAATTTGGAAGGAGTGGAGATTGTCTCTCAGGGAGGCATTAAGTGAATTTTATTTGCTTTTTTGATTAGGTATATTTTTCCTTTATTTTTGGAGGATTTGGGGGTTACAATATTCAGTCTCGCTACGACAACCCTGTGTTCATCAATCCCTGTTCCGTTTTGAGGCTCGGTATTAACTCAGGGCTATTTTTTGCTAAGAGGTCAAGAGTGTTTTCACAACCATTTACTAGTCTTGTGGGCTTATGAACAAACTGCTCGAAATAATTTTCCGAGAATGCGTTTAGCACAACTTCAGGTGACGTTTTATGCGTACCTCCGGAATTAAAGACGTATTTTAGCCAACATATCGAGGGTAAATCAAAGTCACCATAAACAATAATCGTATGAGTCGACTACGTGTTTAAAATCGAACACAAGTTTTCTTTGAGCCTTTCAACAACTGTATGATCTGAAATTTGAGGTCGGTAAAAGGGTCCAACTATTATCTCATTCTGGTTGCCAACAATGACTTCTGCCGATACTAACTCATAGGAACTATCTTCTTCAATTTCGCGACAAGATAAAGTACTTCTAACAGCAACAGACATGCCACTGCCAAGCGTATTTAGAGTATCCTTCCGGAACACCGTTAGGTTCTTCGCAAAAATTGCGGTAAGGCTTATCTCCAGCTTTAGCCAGATTACAGTGCCTATAATGACTTGAGCATTAGCGCTTGGAGCCCTGATACTTTCCCAACACATCCATGACAATTTACAACTGTTATACCGATGGTGCCTGTATTTACGTTCTTCCTCTTTTCGGCCTACGCCCTTTGTGACTGAAGCCCATCCAGTGTTTTCCCGAGATCTTCTAACCCAAAAAGCACCAAGTCCACGTCACACAGGCCCTGCTACCTGTGTAGTCACCTCCTGGGTATAGCGGACACCTGACCTGTTCAGGAGAACCAGAAACCCAACCACCCTATGGAGCAAGCTGAGGAATCTGCAACCTACACGTCTGCAGAACCGTCCGAGCGTCTGATTCAGACCCTCCATTCGTATCTGTACCAGAGGTCCGCAATCGATCCTGTCGACTATGATGCAAATGGTCAGCACTTCTTTCATCTTGCAAACAAGTCGGGCAGCCTTTACCACTTCTGTTAGCCACTCGAAACCAGAGAGAATCTCTTCCGATCCAAAGTGACACACATAACTGATACCGTTGTGAGCCACCATCTGCATTTGGCTGCACCCTGTGCTCTTCATGGCATCAGGGAGGATCCGTTCCACGTCTGGAATGACTCCACCCGGTATGCACATGGAGTGGGTTCCTTTCCCTTCTTATCAGCCATGTCCCTAAGGGGCCCCACAGGGCGCCTAACGATGAAGCTCCCAACTGTCAATAATCCTACCTTCTGTGATTGTCTGGATCTTGCAGTCTGAGGGGATTCCTCTGAAACAGGGCAGGCGACGGTTGGTGACTCAGCATCAGTATCAGCCACAGACAGCACCTGGAACCTGTTTGTCAGGCAAACCACAGAGGCCTTACGTGCGGCCACCTGCAAAGTCTTTCGACACCTGCTTCGCCCTGGGGCAACCTCCCACTCGACAACAGGTGAGAGGTCAGCCTCACTGTGAGCAGTAACTGGGATGGCCACCAGTGAGGACCGATCGGAGGTCTCGGATGTACTGGAAGTCCGTTGGATCCCCATGGATTCCCACAACAGTGGTGCCCATTCGCTGCAGCCTCAAGTTTGTAACTGAAGCCATCACAACCTGGAGCTGAGACCGAAGTATAACGAACTCGGATCGCATCCCTGTCCATACTACAGACTGTGAAAAACTAAACTATGCAGATAAACGGACTATCGGAACTCTACTGGAGACACTGACGAAAACGCAGGAACTGTGTCTACCGCCACACACCGTCAGGTGGCTTGCGGAGTATGGATGTAGATGTAGATAGAAATTAGATTAACGCGCACAGGCTCAGAAACCTAACTACCGAAGCCCTCAGGTGAATTTAAATAATTCGCCCCTGATTAGGAACTTGTAATATGTCATGAAATCGTTTACTTTCCGGCGCAAACGAAAACGCGGGTATTGAGGCTATTAGATCTAAAATCAACACGCAGACACCCAAGAGACTAAACTATTAAAGCTCACAGGTGATATAAAATACGCTCCTAGTTAGGAACTCTTAAAAGTCACCAACTCGGTTACTTCCCTAGTGCTGCGTGTGTCTCGGTTTGCTGCAGCTACCTGACTCCATCGTTATGGCATAAAGCTGGTAAACAATAAATTTATCGATTTATGAAAGATGAGGTGAATGGATCACTGATTGTGCTGTCCATCAACCAACCAGATTCTCATGACTCACGAATACCTGAAATTCCATCATGATTCTGCAGATGTGCACACATGTGGTGCAACAGCTCAATTTTGGATCTAAGACACTTGTTTATAAATGGAAGAACTGAGCATTGGTTTGTCCCGTCATGAAGATAAGCGCTATGAACCGTTCATCACAGCATATACAGGGTGGTCCATTGATAGTGACCAGGCCAAATATCTCACGAAATAAGCATCAAACGAAAAAACTACAAAGAACGAAACTCGTCTAGCTTGAAGGGGGAAACTCAATGGCGCTATGTTTGGCCTGCTAGATGACATAGCCGGCACTGCCATAAATCAAACGGATATCAACTGCATTTTTTGAATAGGAACCCCCATTTTTTATTACATATTCGTATAGTACGTAAAGAAATATGAATGTTTTAGTTGGAACACTTTGTTATAGATGGCGCTGTGATAGTCACAAACGTGTAAGTACGTGGTATGACGTAACATTCCGCCAGTGCGGACGGTATTTGCTTCGTGATACACTACCCGCGTTAAAATGAACCGTTTACCAATTGCGGAAAAGGTCGATATCGGGTTGATGTATGGCTATTGTGATCAAAATGCCCAATGGGCGTGTGCTAGGTATGCTGCTCGGTATCCTGGACGACATCATCCAAGTGTCTGGACCGTTCGCCGGATAGTTACGTCAGTTAAGGAAACGGTAAGTGTTCAGCCACGTGTGAAACGTCAACCAGGACCTGCAACAAATGATGATGCATAAGGAGGTGTTTTAGCTGCTGTCGCGGTTAATCCGCACGTCAGTATCAGACAAATTACTTGAGAATCGGGAATCTCAAAAACGTCGGTGTTGAGAATGTTACATCAACATCGACTGCACCCGTACCATATTTCAATACACCAAGAATTGCATGGTGACGACTTTCAACGTCGTGTACAGTTCTGCCACTGGATACAAGAGAAATTAAGGGACGATGACAGATTTTTTGCTCGTGTTCTATTTAGCGATGAAGCGTCATTCACCAACAGCGGTAACGTAAACCGGCATAATATGCACTATTGGGCAACGGAAAATCCACGACGACAGCGACAAGTGGAACATCAGCGACCTTGGCCAGTTAATGTATGTTGCGGCATTATGAGATGAAAGATAAATGGCCCCCATTTTATCGATGGCAGTCTAAATGGGGCAGTGTAATCTGATTTCCTACGTAATGTTCTACCGATGTTACTACAAAATGTTTCACTTAGTGACAGAACGGCGATGTACTTCCACCACGATGGATATCCGGCACATAGCTCCCGTTGAAGCGGTATTGAATAGCATATTTCATGACAGGCAGATTGGTCGTTGAAGCACCATACCATGGCTCACGCGTTCGCCGGATCTGACGTCCCCGGATTTCTTTCTGTGGGAATCCACCGACAACGCCTTACAACATGCGTCAGCGCATTGTCAATGCATGTGCGAACATTGTTGTTGTTGTTGTTGTTGTTGTAGTCTTCAGTTCTGAGACTGGTTTGATGCAGCTCTCCATGCTACTCTATCCCGTGCAAGCTTCTTCATTTCCCAGTACTTACTGCAACCTACATCCTTCTGAATCTGCTTAGTGTATTCGTCTCTCGGTCTCCCTCTACGATTTTTACCCTCCACGCTGCCCTCCAATGCTAAATTTGTCATCCCTTGATGCCTCAGAACATGTCCTACCAACCGGTCTCTTCTTCTTGTCAAGTTGTGCCACAAACTCCTCTTTTCCCCAATTCTATTCAATACCTCCTCATTAGTTATGTGATCTACCCATCTAATTTTCAGCATTCTTCTGTAGCACCCCATTTCGAAAGCTTCTATTCTCTTCTTATCGTCCATGTTTCACTTCCATACATGGCTACATTCCATACAAACACTTTCAGAAACGACTTCCTCACACTTAAATCTATACGCCATGTTAACAAATTTCTCTTGTTCAGAAGCGCTTTCCTTGCCATTGCCAGTGTCTCATTTCCTAATCTAATTCCCTCAGCATCACCCGACTTAATTCGACTACATTCCATTCTCCTCGTTTTGCTTTTGTTGATGTTCGTCTTATATCCTCCTTTCAAGACACTGCCTATTCCGTTCAACAGCTCTTCCAAGTCCTTTGCTGTCTCTGACAGAATTACAATGTCATCGGCGAACATCAACGTTTTTATTTCTTCTCCATGGACTTTAATACCTACTCAGAAGTTTTCTTTTGTTTCCTTTACTGCTACAGATTGAATAACATCGGGGATAGGCTACAACCCTGTCTTACTCCCATCTCAACCGCTGCTTGCCTTCCATGCCCCTCGACTCTTATAACTGCCATCTGGTGTCTTTACAAATTGTAAATAGCCTGTCGCTCCCTGTATTTTACCCCAGCCACCTTTAGAATTTGAAATAGAGTATTCCAGTCAACATTGTCAAAAGATTTCTCTAAGTCTACAAATGCCAGAAATGTAGGTTTGCCTTTCCTTAATCTATTTTCTAAGATTAGTCGTAGGGTCAGTATTGCCTCACGTGTTCCAACATTTCTGCGAAATCCAAACTGATCTTCGCTGAGGTCGGCTTCTGCCAGTTTTTCCATTCGTCTGTAAAGAATTCGCGTTACTATTTTGCAGCTGTGACTTATTAAACTGATAGTTCGGTAATTTTCACATCAGTCAACAACTGCTTTCTTTTGGATTGGAATTATAACATTCTTCTTGAAGTCTGAGGGTATTTTGTCTGTCTCATACATTTTGCTCACCAGATGGTAAAGTTTTGTCAGGACTGGCTCTCCCAAGGCCGTCAGTAGTTCTAATGGAATGTTGTCTACTCCGGGGGCCTTGTTTCGACTCATGTCTTTCAGTGCTCTGTCAAACTCTTCACGCACTATCGTATCTCCCATTTCATCTTCATCTACATTCTCTTCCATTTCCATAATATTGTCCTCAAGTACATCGCCCTTGTATAGACCCTCTATACACTCCTCCCACCTTTCTGCTTTCCCTTCTTTGTTTAGAACTGGGTTTCCATCTGAGCTCTTGATTTTCATACAAGTGGCTCTCTTTTCTGCAAAGGTCTCTTTAATTTTCCTGTGGGCAGTATCTATCTCACCCCTAGTGAGATAAGCCGCTACATCCTTACATTCGTCCTCAAGCCATCTCTTCTTAGCCATTTTCTACTTCCTGTAGATCCCATTTTTGAGACGTTTGTATTCGTTTTTGCCTGCTTCATTTACTGCATTTTTATATTTTCCCCTTTCATCAATTAAATTCAATATTTCTTCTGTTACCCAAGGATTTCTACTAGCCATCATCTTTTTACCTACTTGATCCTCTGCTGCCTTCACTACTTCATCCCTCAAAGCTACCCATTCTTCTTCTACCGTATTTCTTTCCCCCATTCCTGTCAATTGTTCCCTTATGCTCTCCCTGAAACTCTGTACAGATAAGCCTCTACATCCTTACATTCGTCCTCAAGCCATCTCTTCTTAGCCATTTTCCACTTCCTGTAGATCCCATTTTTGAGACGTTTGTATTCGTTTTTGCCTGCTTCATTTACTGCATTTTTATATTTTCCCCTTTCATCAATTAAATTCAATATTTCTTCTGTTACCCAAGGATTTCTACTAGCCATCATCTTTTTACCTACTTGATCCTCTGCTGCCTTCACTACTTCATCCCTCAAAGCTACCCATTCTTCTTCTACCGTATTTCTTTCCCCCATTCCTGTCAATTGTTCCCTTATGCTCTCCCTGAAACTCTGTACAACCTCTGGTTCTTTCAGTTTATCTAGGTCCCATCTCCTTAAATTTCCACCTTTTTGCAGTTTCTTCAGTTCTAGTCTACAGTCATAACCAATAGATTGTGGTCAGAGTCCGCATCTGCCCCTGAAAATGTCTTACAATTTAAAACCTGGTTCCTAAATCTCTGTCTTACCATTATATAATCTATCTGATATCTTCTAATACCTCCAGGATTCGTCCATGTATGCAACCTTCTTCTATGATTCTTGAAACAACTTAATTAAGTTATGCTCTGTGCAAAATTCTACCAGGCGGCTTCCTCTTTCATTTTTCTCCCCCAATCCATATTCACCCACTATGTTTCCTTCTCTCCCTTTTCCTACTCTCGAATTCCAGTCACCCATGACTATTAAATTTTCGTCTCCCTTCACTACCTGAATAATTTCTTTTATCTCATCATAGATTTCATTTATTTCTTTATCATCTGCAGAGCTAGTTGGCATATAAACTTGTACTACTGTAGTAGGCATGGGCTTCGTGTCTATCTTGGCCACAATAATGCGTTCACTATGCTGTTTGTAGTAGCTTACCCGCGCTCCTATTTTTTTTATTCATTATTAAACCTACTCCTGCATTACCCCTACTTGAATTTGTATTTACTACATTACGGAAGGCGATCTACTCGCTGTTGAGAGGAATGTCGTTACAAGTATTGCCAAAGGCACTGAGGTTGACGGACATCATTTTGAGCATTTATTTCATTAATGTGGTATTTACAGGAAATCAGGCTGTAACAGCATGCGCTCTCAGAAATGCTAAGTTCACGAAAGTAAATGTTTCACACTGGAACAACCGAAATAAAATGTTCAATCGTACCTACGTTCTGTAATTTAATTTTAAAAACCTACTTGTTATCAATTGTTCGTCCAAAATTGTGAGCCGTATGTTTGTGTCAATTACAGCGCCATCTATCACAAAGCGTAAAAAGTGGTCCAAGTAAAACATTCATATTTCTTTACGTAATACACGAATAAGTAAAAAAAATGGTGTTGCTATTTAAAATAACGCAGATGATATCCGTTTGACCTATGGCAGCGCCATCTAGCGGGCCAACCATAGTGCCATCTGGTTTCCCCCTTCAAGCTAGACAAGTTTCGTTCTTTGTAGTTTTTTCGTTTGACGCTTATTTCGTGAGATATTTGGCCCGGTCACGATCAATGGACCACCCTGTAGAGATGTATGTAGGTATGTGTGTGTGTGTGTTTGTGTGTGTGTGTGTGTGTGTGTGTGTGTGTAGATTATCTCGTACAAAACTGTTGTATAGAACACACACAGTATACTGAAATGATTGGTTTTCATAAATCTGTAGAATAAAAGTGTGCATGTGATTACTTTGCTTTTATTTATTTGCGTATAGTGTGTACGTATCATAAACTGGTATCAAGCTTCGCTGATGTTCTTATCGTCCATGAGTGAGTAATTAAGAATAAACCAGTCATTGTGGCAATGGGAACTTTATCCTATCATCACTGAAATTAATCTTACCAAAGTGTTTCCAAAGATTCTTCTTCATCAGCTAAATATGGCTGACTAGTGTCTGATGATTTAGTGTCCTATTGTCGTACGTCGACAAGACCAGCTCAATGTGGACATAGCTTGAACACAGCTGTGGCCCTCTGAAGAGAAGTTCGCATTTTCTCCCGTCAAGTATCCGACGTAGCCCAATGCAACTTAACTGAAGACAACGGGAACGGTATTTCCGTCTTACTCCCACCGATTAAAATCCTTCGTAGCCGTATCATTTCACTCAGTCTGAGTGGTTGCCTCTATTGTGGACAGTTATTAAATCTGTGAATCGGTGTGTATTCGCACGAAACAGGCTGCGTTCAGCACTCGTTATTAAGCGAGGTGCACACCTTCAACTTCGTATCCTTACGCATTCTTTGCGTAACGGACGTCTCATTTTAGAAAGTATATTCCTGCAAACTGTAAGCTAATGACGATGTATATCGACGAAAATGGCAGGAACAATTAGCGAGAGGAAGCTAACTGGCGAGCCCGGGCGCACGATGGGTGCATCACAGAATTGCACACTGCGGTAGTTTTCTTTTATAGCGCTTTCACGAGCAGATAACAATTACTTGTTAGCACCCGCAGGCATTGCTCCCTCGCCGCTTGGCCTTGGCCAATTCCAGTGCCATTGTGTCTCCCGTCGCTCGCAGTGGAGGACGAAACGGCCAGTAGCATCAAGCCTAATTACCACTCCGTTCTGAAATGTTGAAACGTTGATATGGCTTCACAATTTGTCACTAATATTCCATCTTCAGGCACACTAATTTCTGCATTACGCGTTTTTGGTGCCTCACGAGAGGCTACAAGTTGAGATAATGTTGTTTAGCTGTGTCTCGGTACTCCAGCTTAACTACATAGATCTTAATTGCATAAATGCAGTATTGGAAAATTTGATGAAAACACAGAAATAAATAAGGTTAACTAATGCAAAGAAGACTATAAGATGTCAAGGGCATTTCATATCTAAATACCATGCATAAAATCCTTTCAACTTGATTCAACATTCTATGTTAAGGAATTACATAATTTGTAAACCAATTCCATAGACCTTGCCTCATTCAGAGTTTCCTTGCTGAAATTGGTATTAGTGGATATTATGCAGTCGTTGCAATGAATGGGGTGTTAGGAAGGGCAGCTGAAACGAGTACAAAGATTTATATGTTCAAAAACCGAGACAATTAGGCAGGTATGTCAAATGCGAATGAGGTGCTTGAAATAATCATCGCCTCAAGGAATAGTTGACCATACAGTGAATAGAAGGGCACTAGAGATACCAGTTTATGATAGAAGGGATGTTCCATTGCAGATGCCTGTTAGTGGCGCCCAATTCCCTGTCTCGACACTAATGAATGGGAGGGGTACTCTAGTTGAGAGTAGCAAAGCAAAATGATACGGTGAACTCTTATAATGAGGATTATTTCCCCAATTTAATTCAGGCACCATTCCAAAGATGAGTGAAATCTATATTATTGTCAATGGTTTGGGAATAGTCAAAATCACTAAAATGGAACAAGATTTCAAAGCCCATGGGAATCCCATTCATACTCTATATATATTTTGCTGCTGAGTTAGCACCTCTTTTAATCACAATATTCAGCACATCCTTCGAACAAAAAATTGTTCCAGTAGTTGGAAGGAAGCACAGGTTAGACCCATCTACGAGAAGGATAACAGAGCTGATGTTCAGAAGTACCGTCTAATGTCCTTGAACTCTACCCGTTCTAGAATCTTAGAACAAATCCTTAACTTAAAAGTAATGAGGTATCTCGAAAGAATGACTATAACCATACCAAACAACACGGGCTACGGTATGTACTCAAACAGCCATTTGGATTCTTTACCAAACAGCATGGTGGACGGCGAATACGGTAATCGTGATGGATCACCAAGAAATTTCGGAATTGCATTATCAAGGCAAACAGACTCCAGTAGTGTCTGCAGATGACTAGTTGAAAGGGGAGCTTTAGCTAAAACCTTATAAACGAAAATCATATTCGAAAAGATTTAACCAATCAGTTTCCTTACATGCTTGAAAACACAGAAAAAATTGATTGAAATAACTGAAACAGATGCATTAGATCAGATGTCATACTATTAACGTAGGGTAGCCGAGACTGTAACTTGGAAAGGGGGGGGGGGAGTTGTATCTAGTAAAACACGAAAACATGATGATTCACGAATTGTGCTCCATTCTAGTGACCGATTTTAGAATCGCATGAACTTAGGTGTGCTACAGACTTCCATAAGCAGTTTCTCGCATTTTCTACTGCTCTATTGCTTTTTTTCCCAAACATATGAAGTTGTGTTTTGAGCAGCGTTTGTAAACATTACGATTTTTACATATTTTAAGTGCTGTGTAATATATGTTTGCTGTTTGGCGAATACTGTTATTTCTTCAGTTATAGACGAAACTGAGTTAAATTCAGTACATTTCTAAAAGAAGATGGATAGCATGTTATGATTAAGCCGTACTTCGGGATTCATGCAGCACCTTGTACCTCAAAACGGATAGCTTACTACCATGGAATACGGGATATTGGTAAATGAATCTAGCTTCTGTAATGTCTTAATTTCCTCTGTCTTGAAAATGGAAATTTGAGTTAATTGCCAATAACTTCCTCTTCAGAAGTTTCTTAACTTGTAATTTTTTTCTGATAATAATTTTAATTAATTAGATTTCACTTACCGATTATTCCTGTGGCGTAAAGTAATAGTGTAACCCATACACTATTAAATACTGTACTGACACGATTTGATCGATTGCAACACTTTTAAATCTGAACAGAGTATTTTTTTTTCTAGGTACTTGACCATCAAAACAGTATTCCACGTTTGTAAGACCCTTACTTTTCGAAGTAGTTTTCGTAAGCTCAGAAAATGTTGCAGCACATGTAGTGTGAATGCTTTCACTTCAAAATGGAATTTAAAAAAGATCATGAAATTTTGTTACACGGATGGATAGAAGTGAAAGTATGAAAAGTGTTCCTAGATGGAGCACTGTCCCGTAATAAAATCAAAAACTAAATGTTTTCTAAAACAAACATTGTCTAATACTGTATTATTGGTGCCAGATTTCAATTGCAGGGGTCAAAATATACGAAGAGTACCTAGTATCATACAGAAAGCAAACGAAAAATAGTATAATTAGCTCAACACGTGTCAATAAAACAAGTGCTGGATTGATCGTAATGGATCTAGACAAAGCATTCGAGCAGATGATTTTGAGTTTATTTGCAATCAACAGTGGTGAAGGACTCCTCAGACGATATATCAGAAAATATAAAATGCTACAAATACGTAACGCCAACAGACTTGATTAAGTCCGACACAAACAAGAAAGCTCTAGGAGAATTGTTTCAAAAAAAAAAAAAAAAAAAAAAAAAAACATAATTAAGTAAGGTTGGAGAATGTAGACAGAGAATTTAATGGCACTATTACATCAAAGTATCATAGCGCTTTAGGTTTCACCAGAAATACGGAACTCACGATACGAATTATAGCAGCAATTAAGCGCACTACAAACAAATAAACAACCTGTGTGTGTGAGCATGTCATGAATATAAACTGTTGTGCACCAGATGCTTTCTAGGTCTGTGCCTTCAAACCTTTTAGTACCCGTGGCCCGCGTTGTATAAATGTGAATATCTAGTAAGCTTTATTCCTTCAAAATATACACACTTCCACCACTAATTGAACAAAATGCGTTATTATTACGTTTTATGAAAAATGTACTGTCCATTTTCTCTAGTATTTCAAGTTTTTGACTGTGCCATTACCATTTCTACAAACTGAAACGAGCGTTTCAGCTCATATTATCTGTACCGATGGAGTCACCCTCATTTATTTATTTATTTACATGTCAAGTTCAGTAGGACCAAATTAAGGAGCAAATCTCCAAGGTCATGGAACGTGTCAGTGCATGAAGTTACAACATAAAAGAAATAACAGATAAAAATAAAATGTTTAAGAACCCGAAAAAAGTCAATCCACAAATTTAAGTAAAAGCAATTAACAACACAAGAAGAACCAGCTTAATTTTTCAAGGAATTCCTCGACAGAATAGAAGGAGTGACCCATGAGGAAACTCTTGAATTTCGATTTGAAAGCTGGTGGTTTACTGCTAAGATTTATGAATTCGAGTGGTAACTCATTGAAAATGGATGCAGCGTATACTGCACACCTTTCTGCACGAGAGTTACGGAGGTCTGATTCAAAATGCAGGTTCTATTTCTGCCAAGTGTTAGTTTAGTGAAAGCTGCTTATTCTTGGGAACAGGCAAATATTGTTAACAAGAAATGACAGTAAGGAATAAACATACATTACTGTCCAGTAAAATTGCTACCCCAAGAAGAAATTCAGATGATAAACGGGTTTTCATTGGCCAAATATATTATACTAGAACTGACATGTGATTACATTTTCAACCATTTTCGGTGCATTGATCCTGAGAAATCAGTACTCAGAACAACCACCTCTGTCCGTAATAACGGCCTTCATACGCCTGGGCATTGAGTCAAACAAAGCTTGGATGGCGTGTACAGGTACAGCTACCCATGCAGCTTCAACACGATACCACAGTTCTTCAAGAGTAGTGACTGGCGTATTGTGGCGAGTCAGTTCCTCGGCCACCATTGACCAGATGTTTTCAGTTGGTGAGAGATCTGGAGAATGTGCTGGCCAGGGCAGCAGTCGAACATGTTCAGTATCTAGAAAGGCCCGTACAGGACCTGCAACATGCGGTCGTGCATTATCCTGCTGAAATGTAGGGTTTCGCAGGGATCGAATGAAGGGTACAGCCATGAGTCGTAACAAATCTGAAATGTAACGTCCACTGTTCAAAGTGCTGTCAGTGCGAACAAGAGGAGACCGAGACGTGTAACCAATGGCACCCTGTATCAATACGCGGGGTGATACGCCAGTCTGCCAATGACGAATACACTCTTCCAATATGCGTTCACCGCGATGTCGCCAAACACGGGTGGGACCATGATGATGCTCTAAAGAGAACCTGGATTCATCCATTCGTGCACCCAGATTCGTCGATGAGTACACCATCGCAGCCGCTCCTGTCTGTGATGCAGCGTCAAGGGTAACCGTAGCCATGGTCTCCGAGCTGATAGTCCATGCTGCTGCAAAACGTCGTCGAACAGTTTGTGCAGATGGTTGTTGTCTTGCAAACGTGCCCATCTGTTGACTCAGGGATCGAGAGGTGGCTGCACGATCCGTTACAGCGATGCGGATAAGATGCCTGTCATCTCGACTGCTAGTGATACGATTTGATTGGGATCCAGCACGGCGTTCCGTATTACCCTCCTGAACCCACCGACTCTATATTCTGCTAACCGTCACTGGAGCAATATCGCGATACGATAAACCGCAATCGCGATAGGCTACAATCCGACCTTTATCAAAATCCGAAACGTGATGGTACGCATTTCTCCTCCTTACACGAGGCTACAGAACAACGTTTCACCAGGCAGAGCCAGTCAATTGCTGTTTGTGTATGAGAAATCGGTTGGAAACTTTCCTCATGTCAGCACGTTGTAGGTGTCGCCACCGGCGCCAACCTTGTGTGAATGCTCTGAAAAGCTAATAATTTGCATATCAGAGCATTTTCTTCCTGTCGGTTAAACTTCGCGTCTGTATCACGTCATCTTTGTGGTGTAGCAATTTTAATGGCCAGTAGTGTATATATTCAGAAGCCAATGTCAAAATACCCAGACTTGTGAACAGGGTCGACAACAGGTTCGTGAAATTATACCACTCATTACCCGAACCACCCGTTTTTGATACAAAAATATGCTTTTAGAATGGGATGAGTTACCCCAAAGTACAATACCATATGACATAACCGAATGAAAGGAAGCAAAGTAGACTAATTTACTTGTCGATGTATCACTCAATTTTGATACCATTCGAATAGTAAAAATTGCAGGACTAAGTCTTTGAACAAGATCCTGAACGTGGTCTTTCCACGACAGTTTACTATCAATCCGAACACCTAGAAATTAGAACTGTTCAATTTCACTAATCGTATGCCCATTCTGCGAAATTTAAACATCAGGTTTTGTTGAACTCCGTGTTAGAAACTGTAAAAACTGAGTCTTACTGTGATTTATAGTTAGTTTTTTTTCTACGAGCCATGAAGTTATGCCGTGAACTGCTCTATTTGGAACCGAGTCAGTGTTGCAAGCAACATCTTAACATTCTACTATAACAACGAGACTGATGAATAAATATCTCCTCATTTTTGTGACAGCTGAACATTTGATGGAAATGTACCGTTACCTGAACAATGCGTACAATTTTTGTACACTAAAAGCCCAGAGTACTGCATGACAACCCGAGAAATGCTACAGTTTTTGTCGGAATCACAGGGCACGCCACCACAAAACTGATATGCCAGTGATGTTTTGTGATCGACATTGCAAACCCACAGTAATTACTAACACTGAAGCACGAGGCAGTGCTGGTACTACCAACTATTGTATCTAACAGGATGTGGTGAACGTATTTTCCTATTCCAAAAACACGCAAAATCGTTATGTTCCATGTTATCACGACCAAACCAATAAGGCTTTGCAACCGCAAGAAATAATGGCACATTTCGCGAACTGCCGATCACTGTTTCAGGTCATTTCGTGCAGTATGCGGCCAAAGACAAAACACAAAACCCTCCATGAGAACAATGGATACCTGTAAGTTAAGTAAGTATTCTACAAGACGATATGCAGTGTAATAAATTCAGTTAAAAATATCTGTGGGGTACTACTCTGTACCGGATGCCAAATGTAATGGTGAAAGACAGAAAAAAACACGGAGGAAATTATATTTTATATTGCACTTTACACTTTTTATGTCATACGAGACAAATTTGTATAATTACATAAGAACGTGAATAAGCTCCATACTAAAAATCTTTGGTTTTAGTGTCTGATACCTGATAGGCCTTAAGACTCTTTTCTATCAATTATTGCGTCAACTCTGACATTCTTTTGTACAACTGAAAACTGCCAGTTTACACCACGGAGCAAGATTTGCTTCAGTATTTAGCTTCCCATCCCTTAACGCGAGTTGGAGGAACGCAATGGCTCACCACTGCCAATTCGATCATGGATAGTAAATCAGTACGACGTAAAAACCAACCTACGCAAATCAGTTATAAGATGACAAAATTTCGAAACGATGAGGGAGTCAAGAATAGCGAATTATAATTGACAGTATGAGATTTAAAAAATTATACGTTTCTTTCCCAGTAACAGCGATCAGTATTGTGCTGGCCTGGTGACAATGAAAATGATGGTAATGTTTCAATAGCGATATGCGTGGTGAAGCGGGCGCTCGATTTTGCGGTGTAGAACTTGTGGCACATTCTCTGGAGCATTACTGGCACTAAAAGCCTTCCCAGAGAGTTTCCTCCGGAAACATCGCAGTAAACGCGGCGAAATCTGCATTGAGGGCGACGCCCACGGCATTGGAAACGCATAACTTGCCATTAGACAAGCTCTAGTACCTGCACGATATTCTACGAGCCTTCCCGATGGGGAGGTAAACTCTATACTCCCCAGTACCAGCAGAAGAGACGCTACCCGGCCACGTTTTATATCTCTGCCGCAGCGTGGGAAAGAGACATCGTAAAATCTCTCGCCGTTACTTCAGTCCTCTACCGTTTAAAATGTACCTACTACCAAGCACTTGATTCTTGGAAATTTAGCCTTCGTTGAAATCAATGTCTGGAAACAGTAATAACAATTTGACAGATTACTAACCTATATGGAAACAAGAGTGGTTGAATCGAAGAGATATTCGTAAGGCATCCTCAAATTTCGATAGCAGAGATCGCGCTAAGACTTTGGGAGGCGAATGTACACAATTCAATGTAGTTGAAAAACAAACCATTGGAAAGAGTAACATTGGGCATTTCAAATACTTAACAGCCCTCCATCAAAACTTGCAATCAATAAAAAATAAAATACAACTATTAGAAGTTGAGCTCCAATCTTTGAACTGCACATTAGTTTGTGTTACTGAGCACTGGTGTAGAGACACAGAAATTAAACATTTAGTATTATCACTGTGTGAAATGGCAAACTCTTACTGCAGAACTGCTTCAAGGGGTGCAGCATCATGCATTTATATCAGAAAAGAAACACAGTTCAAATGAAGACATGACCTCAGTACAGTAAATGAAGACAAACACTTTGAAATATCAGCTGTTCAATTAACAGAGCTTGATATCACCAAGAAATTAACTATTTTGTGTGTGTATAGATCTCCCAGTGGTAGTGTGGACACTTTCTTCAATAAATTAATAGAAGTTTTAGATAAAGTCTCAAGTACAGAGGTCAGGATAATTTTGTGTGGGGACATTTACATCAACACAAATATCATAATTGAATCCAGCAGCACCGTCATTAATATCCTTCAAAGTTTTGGTATGTTCCTATTGCTCAATAGTGCAACATGGGTTACTACAATGACTGCACCACTAACTGACCATGTGGCTACAAATATGGACAGGGAAAAATGTGATGCAGCTGTAAAAGATCTTGGACTGTCAGACCATCTCTGTCAAATAACAACAGTAAAATCAGGTATCGAATCATTCCCTAAGCTACAAGCCTACAAAGGAAATCTATCAGAAATCAAAATTAAAGATTTATCAAAAAAAACTTCAAAAGCTGGGATGAAGTATATAAGGAAACGCATGTGAATAAGAAATACTATAAATTCTCCACATTATTTAAACTGAAGTTTGAAAAGGCATTTCCAAACCTATGCACGTTTGTATCAACATCACACAAAAGTAGAAGGATGACAGCAGTTATTAAGAAGTCTTCCCAAACACTTAAATACCTCACTTTCATGAAAAAGAGACGCAATGATCCAAAATTCCCAAATTTCTATCACAGATACAAAAAGATCTATAGGAAGGTGCTGACTGCTGCAAAAAAGTCATTTAATGACAAAATAATATATAATGCACAGAATAAAAGCAAAGTAGTCTGGGATGTTATACGAAAGGAAACGGGTAGAGGCAAACAAAAACAGAATAACATACCTCTAAGGAAGGGGGATAAGGTAATAAATAATCCACAACAGTTAGCAAACTATGTAAATGAGCATTTTTCAAGTATTGCAGAGAAGCTACAAAAAACTTTCCCCAAAACAAATATAAGACCTGTAAATAATGTTGCACTAAATACAATGATCTTACTTCCAACCACAGAGAATCAAGTCAATAAAAGTGTTCAAAAACTAAAAAATAAGAAGTCAGTAGGCTTAGATGAAGTACTAATGTGTGTATTAAAACATTGCATAGAGATTATACAAGGCCCCTTAACAAATATAATAAATGAATCCTTCACATCAGGGACATTTCCAGAGCAATTAAAACAGGCAAGTATTGTACCTTTGGTTAAGAAAGGTAATGCAGAAGTCACAGAAAATTACCTGCCCTTTTCCCTGGTGTCACGATTCTCAAAAATAATAGAAGCAATTATGGAAGACAGATTAATGTATCACCTGAAAAAATACAATCGTTTAAGCGAATCACAGTATGGTTCAGAAGTGACAAAAATAGGGAGTCAGCCGTAGTAGAATTCACAAAAGTGGTACTTGATGCTCTTGATAAAGATGAGTGTGCCACAGGGATGTTTTTGGATCTTTCTAAGGCCTTTGGTACAGTCGAACACAAGATTCTAATAAGTAGATTAGAAGCATTAGGAATAAGAGGGGTAGGTAATGACTGTTTCGATCACACCTAGCAGACAGGGTACAACGAGCAGAGATAATACATACTTCAAATAGAACTAAGCATTTAATAAAACTCTTATCGCAACCAAAATACATTAATATAGGGGTTCCGCAAGGCAGCTCATTAGGACCGATACTACTCCTGATATACATCAATGACTTTCTCAGTAGTTACTCATGATGAAAAAATTCCCTTCGCTGAAGACAGCAATATTATAGTCACTGAGAAAAAGAGAGAACTCCTCTCAGAGGAAGCATATGAAACTCTCAAGGAAATTTACGATCGGTCAATAAGCAACAAAGTGACATTGTACATAAAGAAAACTAATGCCATGAATTTCAGTTTTAAGAGGGAACACGACAATGTTAAATTAAAATACAGATGGCACCTATATAGACTGTGTACCAAATGCCAAATTTCTAGGAATGAATGTTGATTCTCAGTTGAAGTGGTGTGAACACGCAAAGGTACTTGCAAACAGAAAGTCATTAGCCCGTTATGCCCTTAGAATCCTATCATCAGTGTGTAACATGAAGTGTTTTTTAGTTACATACTATTCATATGTACACTCAATTCTTAGCTATGGCAATCTGTTTCTGGAACGAATGCACAAAGTATGAACACAATTTTCAAACTTCAGTAAAGAGCCATTAGAATAATAACCAAAAACAGTAGTCGAGCGCATTGTAGAGATCTGTTCAAAACACTGGGGACTTAAACTGCACCATGTGAATACATTTACCAGTCAGTTGTACATATAAACAGTTACAATGGTAATTACTGCAAAAACAGCTCTGTCCTTGGAACAAGAGCTAGACGCAACTTACATATAAAACTCAAAACAGCATTTTCTACCAAGGAATAAAACTGTACAATAAATAACCAAAAGAGATCAAAGAAATTGCAAAAAATACACCCATTTAAGAAGGCAGCTAAAAAGTACCTGTTATGCAATATATTTTGTACATTCAAGGATTACTTAGATAAAACAAAGTAGGGGGTTTGTAAAAAGTTATACAAATAAATAATAATAATTGTTATAGAACATCCAACATTCCACATAACACCTTCACACTATGTTTTTTTCCTTCTTTTATCCTTTTCTGTAAATACTTACCCCCAAGCTATGCATAGCACAATGCTAACACGTATTCCTCTTTCTGAGCTCAACATCTCACTCATTACAGAGGGATGCTAAGCTTTTCAGGACAGCAAATGGGAAGTTGGGGTACAGAAAATGGCTTAGAGATTACCAGAGTGTTTGTGTGTATAGTGAGTGAAGTATTACAAAACATTGTGTGTATAGTGTGTGCAGTGACTGATAGTGAGATATGAGTGAACAGTGTGGCATTACATTATTTAATAAGCTATTTGTAAAATGATTGTCTCTAACTGGAAGTCTGTAAATGTATGTGTATGCTAATTAGCTTATTTGAAATAGGTTTAAACTTGTAAATACTTTGACATGTCCTATATCCCTGTAAAAAGAGATCTACAGATGAATAAATCTACTACTATTACTACTAATACTACTGCTAGTTAAGAAACAGTATCCAAAGAGTGTGACTCTCGATTTCCCTAAATATTAGGACGACTAAATGAGTCGTTGAAATTCCAATGCACATCGATATCTCCAAACTAGAAATTTTAACTCACTTTAACTCATTAACTGCAACTCGGATAAGACGTCATAATTTTTCTTTGTAGAGTTTTCCAATCTATATACCGTTTACAAGAATACTCTCATCGATTTCGTGCTGGTTAATGTGCAGTAAACAATGTGAAATATTGGGGACAAATAATTTTAAATTTTTTCACGAAGTTGACCTTTATTATCATAGTGAGCAATAAATACAACAAAAATTCGTCAAAGAGTAAACAGTCAATTGGTTCACTTTGGAAACACCCATCATTTCATGTGATAGATTTGGAAGCAATATCGCATTTTTCCTAGACACAGTCCCAATTCCCGAAACAGACAAGAGGCAATAGAGCTTAAAATAATGATAATCCTAAATAGCCAGCAAAAATGGACCTGAAATTTATTAAATATATGTCAAAAGTACATGCTGCTCCTGCGGTTCCATTTCGTAGCCGCTCTTAATAGCAGTATTTCAAACTCAGATTCATGTTACACTAGCTTTAAATATACTTTCATTGACAATTATCTTCTCAACATGAATACTATTAAATAAATTAATAAAAGACTAGCCACAATCTCCGACAATCACGAAGCACAATCCCCGCCCTGACTGTTGCTTTGAATACTGTAAGTGTCTGCTACAATGCTCTACATTCGTAAAAGAACCTCTGCGTACCACTAGACGTTTTTGTCTTGCCATAGTATTGGTGGTTTTAATGTGAAAGGCGTTGGTACTTTGAAAATAATAACAGTAATAATAATAATAATAAGAATAATAATAATAAATTGGTCGTTGCAGGCAGAAACCACTTGTACTCCACAGGTTTCCTGAAGTATGCACATATTCGTATTGACTCACGACACGGTTCATTTACACATTACTGACAGTCAAATAAAAACTAGGTACATAGATAAAAATTAGTAAACTGTTCATAATTTCAAAAGTAATAGCCACAACTGTTAATGCATTTATCCCACTGTGGTACAGTATGGTAAACATCTTCATGGAAAAATGTGTACGGCAATCTACAGAACAAGACTGTACCAAAGGGAATCGACGGCTACGAATTCTTCAGGCCTCCAAAAATGTGGAAATCGCATGGTGAGAGATTAGGACTGTATGGAGGACGTGTAAGGGTTTCCCAAAGAAATTTTTGCACTTTCCCGGACGTTTGGATATTTTGCACAGTGTTGACGTGCCGTTGTGCCTCAATTGTGGCTCCGTGTTCGAGAAAGTCAATGAGCAGCGGGCCCTTGCAGTCACAGCAGAAGGTCATTATTACTTTCTCGGTGATAGCGTTCCTCTTGTTTCGATTACGTTGCAGTACTTTCGATGGGAGGCCGCTACACATTTTGCATATACTCCTAATGTCTCCAGGTGTGATTTCCGTATATTTGAGCCCAGGAGAAGAACATTCGCGGCTGTCGATTTGCTTCGGACGAAGAGTTAACACGCTTAGGTAGACATCCTCAGGTATTGTTTCATGATGACACTGGCGGTTCGGTCTTACATTGGGATGAATTTATTAAGAGTCCTGGTGATTACTTGTGAAGTAATAAAGAGTTTACTTACTTTTTTCCATGTGTCACTTTGTCATTTGACTGCCCATTATATATTGCCATGTTACTTTTAAGTTAAAAATAATTGTGGCTCTTTCTGGCTGTATATAGAGAGAGACACGAGAAATATTGCACAGAAACAAACAAGGTACACGTGAAGTAAAATTCACAATAAAAAGCGAAAATGAAAAGCCAAAAAACATTTTTGACGTATGAGTAAAAAAGATAAGTCTATCAACAAGTACATAACACCTGGCACAGGAATTTATGACGACTCATGAAAAACGAGGGAAATAAGCACGAAGAACGGTTATGACTAATACGCACACACACGCGCACACACACACACACACACACACACCATATTCTCAGTCAACAGGAGAATGAAACTAAAATACAGACCAAAACTCAACACAGAAAAAATTCAGAAAAATCGAGAAACTACAAACCACATACTACGACAGCATATAACTACTGGCCATGAAAATTGCTAGACCACGAAGATGACGTGCTACAGACGCGAAATTTAGCTGACAAGAAGAAGATGCAGTGATATGCAGATGATTCCCTTTTCAGAGCATTGACACAAGGTTGGCGCCGGTGGCGACACCTACAACGTGCTGACATGAGGAAAGTTTCCAACCGATTTCTCATACACAAACAGCAGTTGACCGGTGTTGCCTGCTGAAACGTTGTTGTGATGCCTCGTGTAAGGAGGAGAAATGCGTAACATCACGTTTCCGACTTCGATGAAGGTCGCATTGTAGCCTACCGCGATTGCGGTTTACCGTATCGCGACATTGCTGCTCGCGTTGGCCGAGATCCAATGACTGTTAGCAGAATATGGAATCATGGAATCAGTGGGCTCAGGAAGGTAATACGAAACGACGTGCTGGATCCCAACGACCTCGTATCACTAGCAGTCGAGGTGACAGGTAACTTATCCGCATGGCTGTCACGGATCCTGCAGCCTCCTTTCGATCCCTGAGTCAACAGATGAGGACGTTTGCAAGACAACACCATCTGTACGAACAGTTCGCCGACGTTTGCAGCAGCATGGGCTATCAGCTCGGAGACCTTGGCTGCGGTTATCCTTGACGCTGCATCATAGACAGGAGCGGGAATGATGGTGTACTTAACGACGAACCTGAGTGTACGAATGGCAAAACTCCATTATTTCAGATGAGTCCTGGTTCTGTTTACAGCATCGTCATGGTCTCATCTATTTTTGGCTACATCGCGGTGAACGCACATTGGGAACGTTTATTCGTTATCGCCATACTGGCGTATCACCCGGCGTGATGGTACGGGTGGCCATTGGTTACACGTCTCGGTCATCTCTTGTCCGCATTGACGGCACTTTCAACAGTGGACGTTACATTTCAGATGTGTTACGACGCGTGGCTCTATCCTTCATTCGATCCCTGCGAAACCCTACATTTCAGCAGGATAATGCACGACTGTATGTTGCAAGTACTGTACGGGCCTTTCTGGATACAGAAAATGTTCGATTGCTGCCCTGGACAGCACAATCTCCAGATCTCTCACCAATTGAAAACGTCTGGTCAATGGTGGCCGAGCAACTGGCTCGTCATAATACGTCAGTCACTACTCTTGATGAACTGTGGTACCGTGTTGAAGTTGCATGGGCAGCTGTACCTGTACACGCCAACCAAACTCTGTCTGTCTCAATGTCCAGGCGTATCAAGGCCGTTATTACTGCAAGAGGTTGTTGTCCTGGGTATTGATTTCTCAGGATCTAGGCACCCAAATTGCGTGAAAATGTAATCACATGTAAGTTCTAGTATAATATATTTGTCCAATGAAAACCTGTTTATCGTCCTCATTTTTTCTTGGTGTAGCAATAATTTTAATAGCCAGTAGTGTACACACACTAACAACGCAGCAAAAAAGAAAATAGATGCTCACGAAGACAAGAAATGAGTACAAAAAGCTGAAATTGTAATGCATAAGAAAGCCATCTAAGTCAGCTATCAAGCAATAATCGTCTTCCTAACAAATGTACACAAGCTTACAGGCTTAGAGACATATTTGAAGAAAAAGATAACAACTTCAATGAATTCTATCTATACTGAAGTGCAATTTTAAAATAGTTTACAAAGAAAATAAGAAAAATTTTAAGTATAAATCTAACGATCGCACACCTGGCCAGTGTTTCAACTGTACTGCATGCATCACACAAACATAGTGCAAGTCGTAAAACTAATCAGTACACTCGATAATTCACATTCTTCATCACTTTCTTATTTATTTTAGTACATAACTCGTTTCAGAGTACAGCTATCGTCAGATTTTGTGATGCGTAAACCTATTATACTGACAAGGAAACCTTGTAAGCAAATTACATGATAGAGGCAGAGACACACAAGAAGGATACTCTTAAACTGAACCGACTGACATATAGGCGATGTGACATCTCAAGATGCTCGGTGTGACTGATGATTTATATACTTTCGGATGTAGAACAGTGCTATTAGTTCCAGTTTATGCCTCAAAGTGGGAGTCACACTGTGGAAATACATAATACCTAACGATAAGTAAAAATACAAAGGTTGGCATTAGTAGCGCTTGTATCAGGATCAGTGACAGTCATTTGATTACCATACGTTTACTAAGAGAAATTAAATGTCAGTAAGTGCAATAAAACTGAATGTTCAAATGTGTGTGAAGTCGTTTGGGACTTAACTGCTAAGGTCATCAGTCCCTAAGCTTACACACTACTTAACCTAAATTATGCTAACGACAAACACACACACACACACACACACACACACACACACACACACACACACACACACACTCCCATGCCCGAGGGAGGACTCGAACCTCCGCCGGGACCAGCAGCACAGTCCACGACTGCAGCGCTTTACACCGTTCAGCTAACCCTACGCGGCGCAATAAAAACTGAGATTCATACATCTGACAGTCACTTACAATAACCACTTTAGCAGGGAGACAGACGAAAATGTGTTGCACTGGTTAATATCTGAACATAAGAGACCTATATTTGATTACATATAAAAACAAACTGATAAATTTTAAGCTACATATGGCTTCACTTATCATGATAACAGGTCCACAGTTTATAGGCGGTACGTCCTGAGAAGAATTGTATGAGTCTATATATATCGAGTGACAACCAAAAGATCTGTGAAATCATCTGGCTCCCTCTGCTTCTTGGTTTTAGGTATTTGCCCTGAAGTGACTGTGCTTTAGCACCACCCAGAAAATACGTGTAGTTTCTGGTACATCATGGATGCAAATAGTCATTGCCACCTACACTTGTAAGAAAAGGATCGTAACAACTCTTCCAGTGTAGCACATAAATAAATCAGTAGCTACTCTCTTAATGCCCATTTATTTTGTATGTGCTGTCTTGAATTAGAATGGACCACCTGATGCCCTTAACATTTTTCTCGTGCACAGTTACACCGTAATATATAATTCAATTTTCAATTTAAATTACTTTAGTTAATTATATCTCAAAAAATAAATATTTTATGAAGGATGAATTTCTATATTCCTAAAAGTTGTTAATAGGCTTAAAGGTGTTTCCAAATCGTCTTTATTGCACGATATATTGAACCTTTTGGTACTGTGAAGCAAGTTCACTAGAAATGTTAATATTATAAAACTAATTAGTTACTATCAACTAAACAACATCTTTGGTTGTCATACTGTTCGTTATAATAATACACGCAATTTATTTCACAGTATCATTATTATACTTCCTAATTTTATAAATATACAAAAAATATTGAAAAAAATTACCTATAACAATGGCAAATACTTACTTGTAAGAGTATTTACCTATGAAGTCTGATTTACAAACAAATTTTTTTGCATGTAAATACTTGGTTTTGTTTGTAATACTGTTACTAAACATTTTAAAAAAAGGAAACCTATACTTAATTTAGTTCTGAGGGAATTTTAATATTTCATCATTCTTTTTCTATTAGTATATCAGTAACTCTTTTCCGTGCAGATATACAGTAGTTTACAGTAACGAACTTTGGGCAAAGAATAGAACACCCCTGTAGTAATGTAAGTCCATATCCCATCTCCTGTTGAAACAGTTTGGGCTCCAGAAAGGGCAGTGTTTAAAGTTCTACATTACGTTGCCAGCTCGGGTTAAGAATCTAATATCTAGAGCAACATCAGTAAATCCCTTAGTTAAATTTATATAAGTTTGAGAATATGTAACCCTTTTTAGAAATGAGAATTCTATGCATATTTCTGCAACCATACCTGATACTGGACTTAAGGACTACATTGTAAGGCGATTAATTCTAAACTCCTTCAAAGAATAGTTTCAGGCTCCCACTCCACAACGAACGTTACATTTATTTTAGAGTAAAGTAAGTCTGTGATTGTTTTAATCTTGTTTATTACGACATTTCAACTATTTAGATCATCATCCCACCACAAGGAAAAGTCAGGTAACTGTTTATACTATCATCACCAATATTTTAATATCCTCTGCTGGAGCCCGTTCTAGAAGTCAACTCTCTTTCCATCAGACCACTGTGGCAGTCTTTATTATATTTTGAAATCCACCAAAGAACTAGCTTCATCTGCATAGCAAACATTAGCCTGGCTACGCGAACAAACACTGGTAGCAGTTACTTCTGAAAAATATCTGGGAGTAAGCGTGCGAAACGATTTGAAGTGGAATGATCATATAAAATTAATTGTTGGTAAGGGGAATACCAGGTTGAGATTCATTGGGAGACTCCTTAGAAAATGTAGTCCATCAACAGAGGAGGTGGCTTACAAAACACTCGTTCGGCCTATACTTGAGTATTGCTCATCAGTGTGGGATCTGTACCACATCGGGTTGACGGAGGAGGTAGAGAAGATCCAAAGAAGAGCGGCGCGTTTCGTCACAGAGTTATTTGGTAAGCGTGATAGCGTTACGCAGATGTTTAGCAAACTCAAGTGGCAGACTCTGCAAGAGAGGCGCTCTGCATCGCGGTGTTGCTTGCTGTCCAGGTTTCAAGAGGGTGCGTTTCTGGATGAGGTATCGAATATATTGCTTCCCCCTACTTATACCTCCCGAGGAGATCACGAATGTAAAATTAGAGAGATTCGAGCGCGCAAGGAGGCTTTCCGGCAGTCGTTTTTCCCGCGAACTATACGCGGCTGGAACAGGAAAGGGAGGTAATGACAGTGGCACGTGAAGTGCCCTCCGCCACATACCGTTGGGCGGCTTGTGGAGTTTAAATGTAGATGTAGATGTACAGTGTCAAGAGTATGTCGGGACTACCAAATTCCAGGCATTAGCTCTCACCAGGACGACGAAGTGGGCGTCAGTCTTCACTTAACGACCGAGAGCAGCCGAAACCTCAGAAATCTATGTGTGACGTATGACGAACGTATCCTTAACGACAGTGCGGCGAAATTTGGTGTTAACGGGCCATGGCAGCAGACGAGCGACGCGTGTGCTCTTGCAAACAGCACGACATTGGCACCTCTGCTGGGCTCGTGCTATATCGGTTTGACCCTAGACGAAATGAAAAGCGTGGTCTGGTCAGACGAGTTCCTATTTCAGTTGGTAAGAGTTGATGGTAAGGCTCGAGTGTGGCGCAGATGCCACGGTGCCATGGACCCAAGTTGTCGACAACACACTGTGCAAGCTTGTAGTGGCTCCATAGTGGTGTGGGCTGTGTTTACGTGGAATTGACGGGTTCTCTGGTCCGACTGAACTTCTTGGAGACTATTTGCAGCCGTTCACTGACTTCATGTTACAGAACCATGATGGGATTTTTATGGTTAACAGGGCACCTTGTCAGCAGGTGACAGGTGTGCGATTGGTTTGAAGAACAGTCTGGATCATTCCAGCTAATAATTTCGCCAACCAGATCACCCTGCAACGACAACATTTTCGCAGCTATTGACGGCTATACAGGCATAATGGCTCCTGTAGGGGACTTCCAGCGACTGTTAAGTCCAAGACACGTTGATGTGCTGCACTACGTTGGGGAAGAGGAGGTACGACACCATATTAGGAGGTATCGCAATGACTTCTGTCACTTCAATATTTATTAACAGTTATGGCGAATACTTACTTTTTTCCCATCTGTCCCGTTTCCGTTTGGCAGCCCCTCATACATATTCGATAAAAAGTAAAGAAATTCTGTAATCGATTAAAACAGAACGGAAATTATCCTACCTTCACTATTATAAGAGATTTTCGTCACCATGTCGCACTACGCACAACAACACGAGAACTCGAATGTATACTCTGAAGAATTTGTTGGAGAAATAAGAAAATTAATACTACAAATGACGGGAGAAAGATGGGATGCAAGTATTAAAAGCATAGCTTTAAATATGAACTCTAACTTTTTTTAAATATTTTATTAACATGTAGGTTAACAATGCACGCTTCTACGGTTGCAATGATTGCTAGAACGTTAATGTCCGATGATAAACTACAATTTCAAATGTTACTACATCATTAAAAGGTGCTAAACGTTTAGTGGTCATTTCCTGAAAAACTCTTCATAATCAGTTAATACTGATTAAATTATTTGATACCGCATATGTGTGTAAACGACAATTTTAGGTGCTCTAGGAGGTACGGTAACTATTAGAACAGGCTGACATTACCTCATGGCACTCATACGCTTCCTGACATTGCAAACAACAGCCGTCGCAGGGGAAGTCAAAATAAATTTACAATAGTCTCCCCTTCAGAGATGTGCGTTCCTCCCAAGAGAGGGTGTTACTTAACCGGCTCCCGACTCCTTGCAAACACAGGGAGGCAGAAATGCTTATTTAATTGTTACTCGATTCCTATTCGGTGGTAGTCGATGGAGTTTGTACTCTGCAAACAGCAGTCAGCAGCTGGGAGGTAACAAGGCACCGGTCGCCTAGACAGCAGCTCAGCACGTCAGCCTATTTACACAGGCTGTAATCCTGTATTCCGGCACGCTGCCTGGTCGGCAACAGGTAGGAGGTGTGCCACCCATGTGCTAAGCTGACACAAAGAAAATCGCTACTCCTCTTCACGCCGTTTTTCACCGTCCCGTGGGGTGGAACTTTCCGTGGTCGTTTCTCCTTCACTATCTTTTCCGTGCTTTCGTTTTTGAAAAGTTGACAAGACTACATATTACTTACAAAACGTTTGTGGAACATACAAACATTAGAGAGATATGAAGATAGACTAGCGGAACAACACATGATCTCTGTAGTTACGAATTCAGTACCATATGAATCTTTTATTTACTGAATTCTAAACAAGACATTCTATCCACGACTTGCTAAATGTAGGGAAAATTTTCCTTCGCACAGCACTCAATTGAGTCCCACCCACAAAAAATTGGTGAATGACCGCGGCAAACAAATTTCCGGTAGGGCACAACCCCCACATAGATGACAATTGGTAAGTCAGGTGGCGCACTGTTCTCCGAAGAACTTTCATATCGTCCTTTTGAAATATGCGAAACTGATACTTCCTCAAGGAAGACCAGTGTCATGGTAAGATGAATCTCAACACATGGAAGTCAAAATATATGTTCAGTTTAGTGGCACTAAGAGTATTATTACACACGGCCTTCTTCCGTAATGCCTCTCAAGAATGAAAGGTGCTAGGCTGCTGTCACTGTGGTGGCATCTAAAATGATTCCAGCAAATCGTTATGTAACATATTTTTTTCCGAAAGCAGGTTGGTTTTAGTCAGGATTCCTATACACCATATTATAATCCACTAGTTTGGCATAGAATGCTTTTTTTCAACATAATCTCCGTGAATGCGACGGCCTTACTCCACTTTACTGTGAGGGCATGTATGCCACATGGTACCACTGTACTGGTCGACTTTGGAGATGCCGACTTGCTGCATCAATAATCTTGTCATCGACGTACTGCTTCCAATGGACTGCACCCTTCGTTGGACCAGACAGATGGAAGTTGGAGGGTGCGTGACCCGGGCTGTACGGTAGATGAAGAAGAACAGTTGAATGAAGATTTGTGATGTACACTGTTGCGCGTAGACTTGTGTGAGGCTTTGTGTTGTGATAGAATAGGAAAAGTTCGTTTGCATCCGTCAACCGTCTAGAATGAGAGAGTGCTCACTTTCCAACAACGCATGAATCACAGCTGTGTGCGGGGGGCCGGCAAGGGGGAGATCGGACAACTTTGTGACAGTTTTCTTATGAGATGATAGATGCCTCGCCCAACGACTCTTCGTGCTTTTGTTCAGTGACAAATCCCGTTAGATATTTTGCAAGTTTCTATGAATAGCAGTCATGTTCTGGTATTCCGCCAAAAGAAACTCAATGACAGCCTTCAGCTGGGAACGCATCTCCGTTACAGACGCCATTTTGAAGGCTAGGTATAGCACCGCTACCTATCGGAACATCATGAAACAATTGGGATTTCCCCAGCAAATACCGCATCTTTTCAACTGAAGTTAGTAGAGTAAAAAATGTGTTGCATTACTTACTAAATTCCGCTAGTATTGCAGTACGCCAACGACGACGCGCATGTGTCGTTTGCAGTATGAGCTGTTTCCTGATTTGGCACTATTATCTTCATTTATAGTGTAACATAGTTATAGTTTCATATGGTACCAGTGCCAGCAGTTCAGTACGGAGAAGATGAAGTCAGTCCGTCGATGTAGACTGGTCCTCAATAGAATGCAATCGAGCTAACGTTGTAGACGTGATAGTGTGCACTGTATAACGTCACGTTTCCTTACGTGACGTGTGGGTAGAGTACCTTAATTTACAACTGTTAATGAAATATCTTGATTCCGCTATGTGTACCTGGCACCAGTAAATCATCACCTGTCAAAATAACGATAAAGGAATTCATCTGACTACGAAATTAGACAAAGATCTCTATGAACTCAGTTTATTAACACGTACGTAATTCAATTCGCAAGATACTGTTTAACAATTAATGTAAGTAATAAGCTAATACCTTGACAAACCTGGGAAAGGGCCTGCAATGCGATTCAAGTGAACGTGTAAATAAACTAAATAAATAAATAAATATCTCGATAAAACACTTACATTCGTAGCAGTCGTACCGTGACTCCCGAAGATTAATGCGTACAGATAGAAAATACTACAAAAGGAAATGCATATGCATCTGCTACCGAGGTTGAACCTCTAATTGCAAACAAATCTTCAGATTAAAGACTGAAATTACTGAATATCGTTATGAATGATTCAGCTTTCACTACAGTTTGCTTCGCTGCTGCAGTTGTATCTCATCACATTCATTATCTGTATGTGGCAGCTGAAGTGGCATCAAAATCGGTCATTGGCACAGTACCAGCAACTCCTCTCTGTCTGCGTCTAAGTTCAACACAGTTAGAAGAGAGCCTCTCGTCCCAGACGAGCCTGGAGTCTCTCGGACTGAAGTCTACCCATGGAGAAGCCGGTCCTTCATTCTGCCCTTGAAGATGACAGCCTGAGAAGATGGGTGCCCCATAAGTCTCCAGCCTGGGAAACGAATCTCTGCAGTGCGTTTCCGACATGGAATACTCCGTTCTCTGCGTTTTTCGGCATCTTGCAGTGTTGGCTGAATATAATTTTTGCGAGTGCGGACCTGTAAGAATTTACCTTACAGGACGGCTGGTCTCTCTACCGAACTCGTGCTTTAGCTGTTAGTGAGATAAAAAACTTGTTAGTCTTGGCGCTACAAAACGTGCCCGAAATTCTCCCTCTGCGTACTGTAGTGCGCTTCCAATCCAGAAGGACCTCTGTAATCACATTCGCACTCCCTACCCCCACTTCTAAATTATTTACGTGAACGAATGGCAGCAATTTTTACGTTTCCTGAAACATTGGGTTTTGGCGTCACCTAGGGCGATGTATCGGGGTATCACGCTCTTCAAAGAGGCCCTAAACCTTCTGCTGAAAACCACGCTCTATGATATTAATTTAAAAGCTGAATTTTTTGGCAAATCTCGATTGTCTAAAATTTTTATGCACAAGAGCAGCAGTTACGCGACTTTATCATTTAGCAGGGCGCATCCAGTGACCAGACGGCTCTGTTGCCTACACATGCTGGAGATGTATTCTGTAATGCGTGGCTTCAAATGCTCGGAGCTAGCGCAGCTTTCTTTCAAAACAGAGCCCGGCCTGACACTTTCCCGGCCTGGTGATCCTCATAGCATGGGGGCAAGCGGTGATTCTGTGAATAGTGGTGGGGGGCTGGCTCTATAGCCTTACAGTGCGCTTGCCTCATTCTCCGACGAGCCAAGCCTGCCTTCACAGTGGTTTTCTCAAATGTGGATATATACCGCTAACAGACCAATTCCATCTGTATTTGGGGATGAAATAAAACAAAAATCTAAAAAATGTAGCTTATTACAATTATAGCTATAGGAATCAAAACGTGTTAACGGTGATGAGGGCAGAACCATGCTGTGTTGTTCTCTGGTCGTTAATATATGGCTTTATTAAATATTTGAATAAAATAATTAATGTAACATTGAAAATAACTTTATAGCAATGAAAGTGCACAGAAAACCTGCTACCTTATCTCTGTTCTGAGTTATACTGTTCGTTAATATCAGGAGCGCTTGATGCTCTGGTTGGTTGGTTTGGGGGATTAAAGGGACCAGACTGCGCTTGATGCTCTCATTGTTCTACTGTTCGTTAATGTCGGGTCTCGAAACTGTTATCACTACTTCTCCTTCGGCTGGATCTTTACTTCCGTTTGCGAGGCGGATAGACACCAGTCTAGTCCTTACTTCAATAAGAAAATATGGTGTCTATCTTTATTGACGTCTATCCTTACAAGACTCATTACGGTGTACAGCTAAGGGTATTTATGGTGTCGCAATCCTCATTCCTCTTTCCTGTTCCATTTGCGAATAATGCGTGGATAGAACGGCTGTTAGTAACCTTCTGCGTATCCTGTGATTGCTCCTATTTTCCCGTCATGATCATGTTTGGAACTTAAGCCTTCGGATTTCAAACAGTAAATCTGTCCCATACGCAGAATGCCTGTCTTTCATCGTCTGCCACCAAAGTCTGATGAGCATCTGGTAAACTCTCTCGGAACTAGTAAACGTGATGAAACGCATCGCTCGTCGTAGAATCTTCTCTCTCACTTTTGTTAATCGTAACTGTCTCAGCCTAACAAGCAACACTCAAGAGTTGTTTTGTTAGGCACTTCATTCGTCGATGAATTACATTTCCTTAACTAACTTGTAATGAGTATTAGTCCGGCATCTGCTTCAACTACAGCTAGTTTTATGTGGTAGGACCACCACGTCGTTCCTGGCGGTTTCTATTAGATAAAGTCCAGCTGTTACTGTTTAGAGAGCTCTATCGCGAATGGTACAGCCGAAAAGTAATTTATGTTTTGCTCCTTTATGCGATATAACTTCTTTATTTAAGTTTAGGGTAAACGTTCACTCACTTCAATCGTCTTTGATCTTCTCCAGGTCTTCCTACGTTGCCCCATTGTTTTCTGAAATTGCAGCTTTCCTATTTGTAGCAGCATCGTACCTGAACTGGCTCACCGTGTTTCCGATGTCTTCTACTGGATAGTTTGGTTATGTCATTGACGCTTCCTTTCCAACAAAACTTCATTACGGTATTCCCAAAGTCACTTTTTCTAATCTTTCTTCGTTCCTCCTTCTCCATGTGAAAATTTCGTCTGATTAAAAACGACATTTTGAGTTATGTCTACCAGGAAATGGTTCACCCATAAAAAAGTTGATTCCATACTCCGTAGTCTCGTATTTTGCTCTCTTTGCCACAGGTAGAATATTACAAAAGCTTTTTGGAAGTCATGAAACATGGCATCAACCTATGTGCCTTTGTCTACAGCGCTTCGAAAATCGCGAATGAACAGAGCGAGCTGAGTTTAACAAGATATCTATTTTCGGAAATCCTGCGCAGAAGGTTACTGGTCTGCAAGAAGTTCATAATAAGTGAGCATGGAACTTGTCCAATCAGCCTAAAAACAATCGACATCAGCGATATAGGCCTACAATTATGTGCATTTTCTGGAAAAAGGAAATAACGAGCTGCGTTTTTCTCTAACTTTGTGGTGCTTTGCCGGAAGCTGTAGCCGATCGGTTCTAGGCGCTTCAGTCTGGAACCGCGCTACCGGTACGGTCGCAGGTTCGGATCCTGCCTTGGGCATGGATGTGTGTGATGTCCTTAGATTAGTTAGGTTTAATTAGTTCTAAGTTCTAGGCGACTGATGACCTCAGAAGTTAAGTCCCATAGTGCTCAGAGCCAGCCAGCCCACAGCGGCACTAGGTGCCATCCAACGTCACGGTGGGCAGTAAATGGCTCTGAGCACTATGCGACTTAACTTCTGAGGTCGTCAGTCGCCAAGAACTTAAAATTAATGAAACCTAACTAACCTAAGGACATCACACACATCCATGCCCGAGGCAGGATTCGAACCTGCGACCGTAGCGGTCACTCGGTTCCAGATTGTAGCGCCTTAGAACCGCACGGCCACTCCGGCCGGCACGGGGGGCAGTAGTCATAATGTTTCGGCTTATAAATGTATACCAGTATCAGATTCGTGCTACGTTGGATACGTACACGCTGGATCAGCGCCCTCACAGGGGTACTTTCTGATCACCCATATAATAAATGTTGGCAGTGAAAGATTAAATATTAACCTTGTAGCTTATTGAGCCCGGTTATATTAACACAACATAGCCTGTGGTATGCTCACGATCTTCTACCATGAGTGGACAGTAGGCAAAATACTCTGCGATACCCATGATACTCACTGCAACACTCTCGTAATGATTGCAGCAGGCGGCGACAAATCTAGCACTGAACGATCGAATTTGTTCTGTTTCTTACTTAAATCCAATCTGATAAGGATCCCAAACATAAGAATCTTCAACGGAATCTACTATGCATCTTCACTACTGTTTCTCAGAATTCTCTCAGTGAATGTAGCCCATCTGGCGTCCTAAATTACAACTGATTTATAATTTTGCTCTACGTAATAGAGCTTCAAAATATTTCGATTTGGAACTCAATCGAAGTAAATGAATGAAGCTGCAGGCCACTTACACTCTTCTCAAAAGCTATAAAAGTTACTCAGCGATGATACATTCTGGCGCAGAACTGTATTGTCGTCCAACGATCTGGGTGTGCTATTGACATCATGTTACAGACAGTCTTGAACAGTATATCTGGTGTCTGTTGTATACCTTTAGAGAAATTTAAAAAAAACCTTTCAGCTAGTGATAATATGGGAAGCGTCGAATATACACTTAAGACTCAAAGAAACTGGTAGAACTGTGTAAAGTCGTGTAGGGCCCCCGCGAGCACGCAGAAGTGCCTCAACACGACGTGGCATGAACTCGTCTAATGTCTGAAGTAGTACTGGAGGGAACTGGCATCATGAATCCTGCTGCCCTGTACATAACTCGGTGAGAGAAAGAGGGGGTGGAGATCTCCTCAGAACAACACGTTGCAAGACATTCCTGATATGCTTAATTAAGTTCATTTCTGGGGAGTTTGGTTGCCAGAGGAAGTGTTTAAACTCATAAGAGTGTTCCTGGAGCCATTCTGTAGCAATTCTGGACGTGTGGGGTGACGAATTGTCCTGTTGGAATTGCCCAACTCTATCGGAATGCACAATGAACATGAATGGATGCACGTAATCAGACAGGGTACTTACAGATGTGTTACCTGTTAGAGTCATATTAGGGGTCCCATATCACTCCAACTGCACACGCCCCACACCATTGCACAGCCTCCACCAGCTTGAACAGTCCCCTGCTGACATAAAGAGTCTATGGATTCATGAGGTTGCCTCCATACCGTACACATCCATCCGCTCTAAACAATTTGAAACGAGACTCGTCCGACCAGGCAACATGTTTCCAGTCATCAACACTACAATGTCGGTTTTGACGGGTCCAGGCGAGAAGTAAAGCTTTGTGTCTTGCAGTCATCAAGGATACACGAGTGGACCTTCAGCTCTGAAAGCCCATTTCGATGATGTTTCGTTGAATGGTTCGCACGCTGACACTTGTTGATGGGCCAACATTGAAATCTGCAGCAATTTGCTGAAGGGTTGCACTTCCGTCACGCTGAGCGATTTCCTACAGTCGTCGTTGGTCCCGTTCTTGTAGGATGTTTTCCCGGTCGCAGCGATGTCGGAGATTTGATATTTTACCGCATTTATTATATTCACGGTACACTCGTGAAATTGTCGCACGGGAAAACTCCCATTTCATCGCTATCTCGGAGATACTGTGTCCCATCCCTAGTGAGCCGACTATATCACCCCGTTGAAACTCACTTAAATCTTGATAATCTGTCATTGTCGCAGCAGTAACCAGTCCGACAACTGCGTAAGACACTTGTTGTGTTATATAGGCGTTGCCGACCGTGGGACTGTATTCTGCCTGTTTACATACCTCTGTATCTGAATACGCTTGCCTATACCAGTTTGTTTGGCGCTTCAGTGTATTTCAATGTTCTTATTAATTTGCAATTAATAAAAGGTACTTCATTGTTATTGTTTGAAGGCAGTTGATGACAGAAGAGCCATGGCATTATGCTCGTTAATATGCACAGTGAAACTTTCTGCAAGAATAGTCTGAGAATTGTTACACATATGAGAGCTTAAGGTTGGATGTCAATATGTCTCACAATGCTTGCAGGTGTAAGTGTTTTGCACCGCCAGCCCTTTGCCGTACATTCAGCCCATTTCCCGAAAATATTGGATAAACGTTTTATTGCGGATATTAACGGAAATTTTTCAAACCTTTTCTAAAGCTCTCGAATGATACTAGATGGATAAAGTTTAAAAATTCATAACAGGTTCAGACAAAAAGTGTTAGTTTGATATGAGGCGCTGGGAAGCAAAGGAGCCTAAAGTACATCATCGTCGATTGCCAGAATTAGAACTTATTCATGCTTATTACATCTGCTAAACTTGTGTTACGTCAGGTTTATCCGCGCTGTAGACCCACATTGTATAAATGAACATTCAGGGAAAGCTGTTTCACTGGTTTCTCTGGGGCTCGACGGTAGTGTGCTTAGGTCTTCATGTTTTTTGGCGCCTAGTACGATTATCTGTTCTGGTTAATAACACAAGAGGCTAGGAATGAACATGTTTTGAGACGCGATCTAACACGCTTGGGACTGGAACCAGATGAAAATATAGGCACAGCCAAATTTGTTCTATGGGCTGGATTTGGTTGTTTGGGGGAGGACACCAAACAGCGAGGTCATCGGTCTCATAGTTTCAGGGAAGGAGGGGGAAGGAAGTCGGCCGTGCCCTTTCTAAGGAACCATCCCGGCATTTGCGTAGAGCGATTTAGGGAAATCACGGAAAACCTTCATCAGGATGGATGGACGCGGGATTCAACCGTCTTCCTCCCGAATGCCAGTCCAGAGTGCTAGCCACTGCGCCACCTCGCTCGGTTTGTTCTGTGAAACATGCCATTACGCGATCTCTAAATCTGTGGAGACACAAAACATCTCTAGTGTAAAGGGGAAGATAAATCCACAGTCGAGAACGATATTGCATAATGACCTGTAGTTCAGAAGGGATTTTTGATTATGAATGCCTAGTGACTTATTAATGTTGTTCGTCTGCTTACACTCATGCTCATAAATTAAGGACAATTGTAGGATGCGGTGCTACACAACGTGGCATTACACCAAAATGGCGCTAATAGCATAGGCACATAGGGAACACACACGACACAGATCTGTAAGTCGACAATATTGGTGATAAAGTTGAGAAAAGCGTCCTGAAACACATGTGCTACAAAACGCCACTGTTTTCTGCGCATGTACCACGACATCAATATGGTATATGATCACCATGCACACGTACACAGGCCGCACAACGGCTTGGCATACTCTAGACCAGGTGGTCGAGCAGCTGCTGGGGTATAGCCTACGATTCTTTTACCAGTGCCTGTCGGAGCTCCTGAAGTATTGTAGGCGTTTGAAGACGTGCAGCGATACGTCGACCGAGAACAGGCAGGTCACTCAATTCGCCCGATATCTTCTGTTTCAAGGTACTCCTCCGCCATGTCAGCTCTGCGGGGCCGTGCGTATTCATCCATCAAGAGGAAGGTGGGACCCACTGCACCCCTGAAAAGGCGGACATACTGGTGCAAAATGACGTCCTGATACACCTGACCTGTTACAGTTCCTCTGTCAAAGACATGCAAGAGTGTTCGTGCACCAATCATAATCCCACTACACACCATCAAACCACGACCTCACAACCTCCATACAGGCCTCTTTCAAGGACATTAAGGGGTTGGTATCTGGTTACTGGTTCACGCCAGATGAACACCCGGTGAGAATCACTGTTCAGACTATACCTGGACTCGGCCGTGAACATAACCAGGGACCATTATTCCAATTACCATGTACTGTGTTCTTGACACCAGGCTTTACGGGCTCTTCTGTGACCAGGGGTCAGTGGAATGCACCTTGCAGGTCTTCTGTAGAATATACCATGTCTGTCCAGTTGTCTATGGACTGTGTGTCTAGAGGCAGCTGTTCCAGTGGCTGCGGTAAGGTCCTGAACAAGGCTCCCTGCAGTACTCCGTGGCCGTCTGCGGGCACTGATGGTAAGATATCGGTCTCCTTGTGGTGTTCTACACTGTGGACGTCCCGTAATGTAGCGCCTGGACACATTTGCTGTCTGTTGGAATCGTTGCCATAATCTTGAGAACACACTTTGTGGCACACGGAGGGCCCGTGCTTCGATCCGCTGTGTTTGACCAGTCTCCAGTCGCCCTACTATTCAACCCCTCATATTGTCAACAATATGTTATTAGAGCCATTTTCAAAACACAGTCACCGTTAACACGTCTGCACACTTACTCGATGCACCGTACTCTGACATGTACCAACACACCTCTGCGTGTGGACTGCTGCCAGCGCCACCGTGCAACGACCTCAGTTCAGATGCACCGCATGGTCATACCCCGAGGTGATTTAAACCCGCAAACCAGCAACAAGAGCTTTGTTTCACCATGTATCAGCATTATCCTTAATTTATTAGCATGAGTGTATTTTAGTCCTATGTGTCAAAGACTCTATCAATCAGGCCCACAAGTCTCGCCTAACCCTTGCTGTCTACTGTATTGGTTGTACATTCGCCAGTTATATTCCTCCAAGCTATCTCATTTTGGGTGTTGTTCTTGCATGTACTTCCGAGTCTTTCTCTTCCTCACACTGTTTTTCTGCAGTAATCTTAAGTAGTCTTTACTTTGAAACTCTAATTACGTGATCAGCTCATCTCAACGTCATCTTCTTGCTATGAGTTTGAAACTTTTCCGTTAGATCATGATTATGAATTAATTGGTGGATTTAAGTGAACCATTATAAACTATGCGTTTTGATATATGATTGAGCCCAAGGTCAATAGTCAACTGAGAATGTTAATACTTTTTCCTCATTCTTTTGTTCTGAACCTCAGCGCTTCACATTCTTATAATAATAAAAGCAATACAGAAGCGACTTTTGACGTTTGTGGTGAGTATTCTTTCCTCTGGAATAAATTTTGGCTGCTGTTAGACGTGTGTTTGTGGCAGTACGTGTTCAGTATTCCTTATTGCGGAGACTCTCTAAGACCTTCAAGGGTTGACACATTCAATTCAATTCCTTTGGATTCAGATTTAGCAAATACTTCTCTGAGATGAGATCAAATAATATATACTGGAGGACATTTTCTCTTTGTCATAGCGCCACATTCTGTTCTGTTCTGTTATTGTGATTAACATCGTGGATCAATGGCACATTCGGAGACAGATATGTAGAGTATTAGTTAATGAGACGATGATGGTAGAAACGCACTGTATACTTATCGTACAAACCAGGTAAGCTGTCTCTAGGATGGGAACCTGTGATGAAACAGTGGTGTGTCGATTATGCTTTTCACATGTGTATTTTGGTTGAGTTCAAGACGCCTAGAGTCGCTCCGGTGGGTATCTTCTTACAGAACAGTAGACTAGTGGAAGATGAGCCACTGTACGTCCAACGTAATTATCCTTTTGATGTCTCTGGTACAGGCTGTCCGTCTCTCTCTCTCTCTCTTTTACTCCAACTCAAATGTTCATTCGATATTGCAAAAAGAGCTATAATTGCAATGAAGTTACGTTGTGTCACCTGTCTTGTTAGTAATCTTGAATGAAAGTACGAATCAAAACAGTGGCCGGTACGAGCTGTTAGTGGTCTAACGTATTAAAAGAGTCTTAATCTCGTCGACTAACCAACAACTCACTCTTCTGCCCATGGGAGCTATAGTACCATGTGACTGGAGCTACTGGGTTTTCCAGAAACTAGCAAAACGAAGCAGGAACCTTAAGGTTTAACATCTCGTCGACGACAATACCCTCAAAGATGGGGCACGAGCCATGTTGACTAGAATGGTGCCTGGAATTGTTCGTTCTCTTGCTTACATTACTTTCTGTAAGGCACCTTGCAGTGTATGACGCAGGATACTTTGGATAGCACTACCATTTCCTCCTACGGTGACTCACATATGATCTCTAATGGAAATGCAGACTCCACCGTTTCCCCTTGATTTTTCGATAAAGTTTAATGTAATGAATCATTTTTCTTTAGTTGTAATTGAGCAGTACACAGTCCGTAAGTTTAATGTCAGTAGCCACACACCAGTTTATGAAAAGATACAAAAATCTGTGTATGGAACTGTGCGGCGTTGTGTTAGGCTGCTGTGCGCATGCGCACATAACGAGCTCCACGCTAGGCTGCAAGGGAGAGGGAGTACTTTCGCTTTCACAGTGACAACACTAGCGTCCTGATGGAAGGTAGTTTCTCTTTTGTGCTCCAGTCACGTCGTCGCTGTTCATCGGGGCTCAGTTCGAAGCGAGACTCCTCACTAAAGACAATTCTACTCCACTCAATGAGATTCCAGACGGAAGACGTCTCTTGAGCCGCCCCAGCCAGTTTCGGGATACTAACCCGACTGCCGCTCGCCATGCGGCCCAACTACGCCACGTTTTGTTGCACTTCATGGCAAGCCATCCTGGGCGTACGTTTCAGCAAGATAATACCCGCTTGCACCCGGCGAGAGCCTCTACTGCTTGTGGTTCAAATGGTTCTGAGCACTATGGGACTTAACTGCTGAGGTCATCAGTCCCCTAGAACTTAGAACTACTTAAACCTAAGGACATCACACACATCCATGCCTGAGGCAGGATTCGAACCTGCGACCGTAGCAGTCGCGCGGTTCCAGACTGTAGCGCCTAGAACCGCTCGGCCACACTGGCCAGCTCTACTGCTTGTATTCGTGCTTGCCAAACCATACCTTGGCCAGCAAGTTACCCGGATCTCTCTTCATCTGAGAACGTTTTAACATTATGAGAAGGGCCCTTGAAGCAGCTCAGGATTTTGACGATCCAACGCACCAGTTGGAAGAATTTTACACGATACTCTCAGGACACCCAATAACTCTGTCAGTTCGTGTGAAGCCAAATAACTACTTGCTTAAGGGCGAGATGTGGACTAATGCGTTATTTACTTACTCAATTTGTTAATCTCTATGTGTTGTGTAAATCATCCAAGTTTTGGGTAAATCCGGACAATGATGTTAATGATATTACGAAACTGGTAATAAACCTCTTGACAAGCCAAATAACATCAGAGGCAAAACGCTGTTTGTCAACACTGGGAAGGATAAAAAATTATCTATAAAGCTCAATGACTTTGGAAAGACTAAATGTGATTGTGGTTTTCTCATTGTGGAAATATTTTCTTTTATGTCATCCATGAAATCATGGAAATAAATGTTGACTGTTTTGCGCAAATAAAAATAAGAAGGTTCGATCTCCTTCTTAAGTGAACAGATCAAATTCAATTGTAACAATTTACATTATAGTTAGCAAAAAAATTTCTATTTGTTCTTTTGGGATTTTATCAAATTTGTGAAAAAAATTCTTTTATAAGTGTCCGTTTCCTTTTACACAATTTTAAAACAAAGGCAAAAATTTTCCTACACCAGGATCCCCGGTGATTTTAGATACGACCCGCCATTGACTTCCCCCTTTCCATATTCGATTCGCAAATTGTGTGAAGGGAAGCAAAATGCAGTATCATCCTCTAACAACCGCGCGGAGCTTCTGTCATTATCTACAAAATCATTTACACATATCACAGCAGTAACGATCATATAACACTCCCTTGGGGTATTCATGAAATTACTTTAGTATGTGATGATTTCTCTAAGTTAATAATTAAATTCCAAGTTGTGATTGCACGGAAAGTCGTAATACAGTTACAGTGCTGCTCAGTATTCTATAATGTCTTATTTTTTCACAAGGCGGAAATTCAGAATTATAAGTGACTCCTCAGAAGTCACGCGACACAGCGTAAAACGGTGCGCCGAAATCTACTACCCGCCGGATCACCTGAACGTTTAGAGCGAGTTGACAGTCACATTGTCCTGGTCCAAATATTCAGTGGCGATTCCTATAGAGTTGATTTTCTGTTCATCTAAGGAAAATAAAAATAGTATATAAAATAGGATCTGGAGGCCTATGACAGACTGCCGTTAGTAATAAAACTCTATAGTTTTCTATACCTGTCTCCACAACAACCTCAAAGACCGTTATTATTGACATTTTCTTTAAAAAAAAACTGGGACGCTTTATTGCTTCAGTAACCTACTTGATGGGGAGCAGGTTCTTTTCAATAATCATCATAGAATCTTACACGTATCCAATCAGCCCCCACAGAGTTTCCCCTACTGAGGAGAAAAAACTGATTTTATATTTTGCGATCACCTACAACAATTTCAGTCATTTCAGTATTCATTTACAAGAAACAATTCGGCCTTACCATTAAATAATTCACGGAAAACTTGGGGAAAGAACATTTTTGAAGCTGGGCAGTGTTCTAATACTGATCATCCTAACTTTTTTATCCGGGATGCAGTTCAAAAGAAGGAAAATGGAAAGAGTCAATACGATGAAACACTGTGAATGATCATGACTTTTTCCTACCTACCTAAACTCTTAAGAAAAAGTGTTACTACTTGAAAAATATACGTTAGAAAAATTATATCAATCCACAGAGGTACAGAGATGCTACCCAGATGCATTTTTTCATACGTATTTCTTCAATTACGCTCGTCCGCATAGAGCTGTTCTGGTGGATGAATTTGTAGGAGGTGCAGGTATACACCTCAAGAATAAGCCACAGAGGTAATAGTATCTGAATACTGTAAAGTACAGAGCATGTTTAAGATGCATTGGAGCATAAAGGCCTGTCAGCTGACACTAAGGACTTTTCCGACTTAAAGGACAAATATTTCTGATAGCTGACAGCAACCCATCTGCGTTTCCCGGCCGGGTTGCGGATTTTCACTGCCCTGGGACTGGGTGTTTGTGTTGTCCCCATCATTCCATCATCATCATCATCATCATTCGTGATAGTGGTTAGATTGGACAGTGTAGAAATAAGGACTGTTTAAAAATTGGGATGACCGCATAGTTGAGCGCCCCCACAGTCCTAACATCATCATCATAACCCATCTGAATTATTTCATAGGTTGGTGGTCATGTAGCTACAAATTAGGTTGAATACCTAAATGGTATCTCTTATTAATCTTTTAGTTATTGGGGAAGGATTTCAGGTGTTATTATTGTTTTCGTAAGTGTGTTCTCGATTTCAGACGTCTGCAATTAACTGTTCAGGATACTGCATTTTATTTTCGTTTATCTGTATTTAGTTAACCTTATCAGATTGTGGCCATTAGGTCCTGTATTACACTGGATTAGGTTTTGATACTTGCAAATAGCGAATAACAATAGAAATAGAAACTGAAGAATAATTAGAAATCAGGTTTTGTATCTACTGGGCGTATATTCCACCGTTTGGAATATCAGTACTAATTAGGAACAATTATAACACAAATATTACTACTGTTAATAGTGCTACTACTAATAGTAACAATAATTCTTCTTCACTCTTCTTCGATTTCGGCCATCTACGGACTACGTGAAGTAATTTCGTCACGTCTGTGTTTTCTATCCCTATCCTCAGTCCTTCCAGTGTTCCTTCATTCTGTCACTGTGTTCTTTTCTTCTTTCGTCTGTTCTTTTATCTTTCGGAACCTTTCTTCAAAACCCCCGGACTTTCTAATCTCGTTCCTAAAAACTTGCCTGTCAAGAATTTCTGTTTTCGCAACGTTAATTTGTTAGAAGGTATTTTCCACTTTCTTGAACCAAGTGGATTGCAGTTTTGGATTGTTCTCCAAATTGTGACATATGTTTTAGTCAGACTTTCCAGGTTCATTCGAAGCAGATGACCATAAAACGAAAGTCTCCTGTTCCTAAGACGACATGTACTTTATCTTCTGGGTGCATATTTCATCGGTTTTTAGTTTCATCCACATTCCATAGCACCTTTGTTTAAGTGTTCTCCAACTGTTCAGTTTTCCCTTTTTGCTGAGGACTAAACATTCAACTGAGTAAAGGCACTGTGGTTTAATGACAGTGCTATATCGTTAGGTTTTAGCTTTTACTGAGAGTAATTTTCGCCTTGTAAATTTCATTCGCTAATTTATAAACCGTTTCCCTTTCGTGCTCTCTTCTATATATCTTGTGCTTTGGAAACATTTTTAATGTTCACTATGAGTAATAATAATTATTATTATAATAGTAGCAATAAAAGTTATTTATGTATTTACGAGAAGGCAAAAATTAGATACTATGGCATAGAGGGTTCCAAGAGAGACAAATTCAGGGTGGCTGACCCAGCTCGTAATTTAAGAATGAGAACTATCTGCAGGAAAACGAGGGTAGTAAGATTTAGTAGCGTTAAGAGTGCCTTCCATCCCTACGTCAGAGGTTCGAGTTCTCCCTCGGGCATGGGTGTGTGTGTTGTCCATAGCGTAAGTTAGTTTAAGCTACATTTAGTACTGTGTAGGCTTAGGGAACGATGACCTCAGCACTTTGGTCACGTAAGACCTTACCACAAATTTAGAATCTTAGTGCCTTCCAAACGAGAGCAGACATTTTCGTTGTTTCAGTAGATGAGTCGCTAACTAAGTTGTGATTCTCTACTGTTGCGAAGGATATGATTGGCCGGCCGCGGTGGTCTCGCGGTTCTAGGCGCGCAGTCCGGAACCGTGCGACTGCTACGGTCGCAGGTTCGAATCCTGCCTCGAGCATGGATGTGTGTGATGTCCTTAGGTTAGTTAGGTTTAAGTAGTTCTAAGTTCTATGGGACTGATGACCACAGCAGTTGAGTCCCATAGTGCTCAGGGCCATTTGAACCATTTTTGAAGGATATGATTAGAAAGTCATCCTCCTATTGCCGAGAAGAATTAGGGAACATTGATAAGTAATGTAGTGGGACAGAGAGAATTTTGTTCTGATGAGAACCAGTGTTTCTCCTAGACTTTGCAGATAAGAGTACTCACATCGGACAGAGATCCGAGAGGCTGTATACGTTGATTAGACAGCAAAGCAGATGCCTAATAAGCAGCTGCGCGGTGTAGCCGCGCGGTCCGTGCGTCTTGTCACGGTCCGCGCGGCTCCCCCGTCGGAGGTTCGAATCCTCCATCGAGCATGGGTGTGTGTGTAGTCCTTAGCGTAAGTTAGTTTAACTTAGGTTAAATAGTGTGTAAGCTTAGGGACCGATGACCTCAGCAGTTTGGTTCCGTAAGACCCTACCACATATTGCCAATTTCCTAATAAGCAGGCGCACTGGGACGGCACTGGGCTCGTGGTCGGGAAGATGCTTCCCGCCCTTGTCCGACCACTTTATCAATGCTAATTTCCTTCTCCATTGTTCCCTATCTGACCTTATGCTATACACAGGCATGTTACGGAAGAAAGTAAGGTTAAGATGTATCATCCCGTCGAAAACGTGGTTACTAGCGAAGTAGTACTATCGTATATTCAAGATGGATGGGAAAGAAAATCGACCTTATCCTATTTAAAGGAACCATATTTCAGAATGCGACTCCAGTGTCTTACCAACGAGATCTCCCCTCGCTTGGTACAGCAGAAAGAGAGTACGTGCCAAATACGTTGTGATGAATCTTTACTGCCTTCTGTTGCCCCACCGGAGTCATTAATGACATATGAGCTTTTTCTTAATTGCGTGTAATTTTCGAACACTGGTATTTAGTGTAAAATCTGTGAGTGTTTAGACAATCACTGTAGAACCATTTCCAATGGTCTCTCCGTGACCGTTGGTGTCTTCCTACACTTGATTCTGAAACGTAAGTGAATACCGGCGGAGGATTTCTCAACGCAACGAGCCAAACCGTAAGCGACGGTTGCAAATGTTATCGACGTTTATGCGTGTAAGTGAACACCGGAGGCGCATGGCCGCCAGCGAGAACTTCACGCGGCACGTGTTCAGACTGCAGGAAGCTCATAGTTTTTTATGCCGGCATGCTCTCCGAAATTGAATTACTGGAGAGGGCCATCACACGTCTGCGTCCCTGCGTATTTTTTGTTTGTGCCCGGCCGTCCCAGTGCTCTTTGTGTACGACCGTCCGTATTTGTGTGCGCGCTTCTCAATGGAACATTCTTCTAAAGCGCTGAGTCGGCCTTTGCCAAAGGATGCCGACCCTCGTGAATATTATATCAACATCCTTCAACTTCCGCTAACCCTCGACGTCGAGCTTCGAGATTTAAAAGAAAAACAACTCAGTAATAATTCATATTGAAAAGTTTCGTCTTTGATGTATTTCCTAGCGAACTAGAAGTCAACGTTGCAATAAAAAAACCGGTGAATCTGTGCTGTGATTAAGGGTCTGAGCAAGTGAGAGTGGTGCCCTGCTTTCTGCATTTCTGAGTAACCTGCCAAACTCCGCTGCCACTTTCCTCGTTGTCAAATTAAAACGTTATTGAGTTCCACGTGAAGGTTATAGAAAGATAAATATTCCGTATCGCAAATTTCTAATTGTATCCGAACGAAGTTAGAGTGATGATGAAGTCATCGTTAATCTAAACAAACATTCAGTGACTCCTTCGGAAACAGAGTTATTACGGAGCATAAATTACTGAAGTCAGCAAGGAATTGCAAGAGACTATACTATATTAGGTCTATTTGGATGAAATAAATAAAAGGAAATAATGTGAGTGTAATGCTAAACTTGAAGTGTAACTAATATGAGTGTCCATTAAATGACAGATTCAGTATTTCTAGATAACGCTTCATGCAGTTGCTTTAAGCTGTTTCATCTCCATTGATTTCCTTCGTTCTATTTCAGTGAACTAACTGACGTGGCGAGTGTCCCTAGAGAAGAAGGGGGGTGGGTGGGGGCAGTAGTCCGTAATATCTGTTACTACTGCATGCTATTACTGAAGTGGGAACTACTTATTGTCTATTCGAAAAATAGGGGGAAATCGATAATTACGTCAAAAGTTCGGGTTGGTTCTGTTCGGATGGACTCGATGGATGATATTCATTCCATTTCTCTGACTCTATGAATGCAGCATTTTCAGCACATTAAAAATAGAACACATAATGCCAGCACTATGCTGTAACGTGGCCAGAAGGGATGTTTCTATACCATTCTACTGAAACACGCATTCAGAAGCATAAACCACTGGTAACAAAGAGAATGTGTGCTAGAGCATTAAAATGAAGTTTTATTCAAGGTTGTGAAATTTTCTTATACTTTATAGCATAAACTGCCCATTTTAATAGCTGTTATAAATTAACTTGTGTCCCAGGTTTGATAAAGTAGATGAATTTTATAAACATCTGTCACATGAACGTGAAAGCATCAGTGGTTTCATACTTTAAGCATAATGCTGAGTGTACATCAACATATTTCGGAAGTTTCACGAACAAGCCACACAACTCACTATTGACACCTGTCAAAGTTCGCAGTGATTTGATTAAAATTAGTTCTGGTATCATTGCTAACATAATTACTACTCATTAGTAATGGACAATTGGCGAAAGCCTTTTGAACGTGGACTTACAAAAAATATACATATGTTGCGTCATCTGGAACGAAAAACCTTTGACTCTGAGTTAGCTATTAAGGCTTTTTGAAGTACAATCCAACAAATGAAGTTTGTAACCAACAATGAAATAGTATTTGTTAAATAACAGAGTGATATTATCGATACAAATCAGTCTGCTGATGTACTTACAGACACTGAGGTGACAAAAACGATAGGACAGCGATATGCACATATACAGATGGCGGAAGTATCGCTACAAAGGATATAATAGGGCGGAATTGTCATTTGTACTCAAGTGATTCATGTGGATATTATGGCCGCACGATGGGAATTAAGAGACGTAGGATTTAGAATGGTAGTTGCAGCTACACACATGGGACATTCCATTTCGGAAATCGTTAGGGAAATCAATATTTCGAAATTCACAGTATCAAGAGCTTCCCAACAATACCGAAATTCAGGCATTGCCACTCACCACGGGCAACGGAGTGGCCGACGGTCTTCACTTAACGACCTAGAGCAGCGGCGTTTGAGTAGAGCTGTAAGAGCTAATAGACAAGCATCTCTCCGTGAAATTACCGTAGAAGTCTGTGTGGGAGATACGACGAACGTATCCGTTAGGAGGGTGCGGCGAAATTTGGCGTTAGTGGGCTCTCGCAGCCGATGGCCGACGGGACTACTTTTGGTAACAGCGGGACATCGCCCGTAGCGCCTCTCGTGCGGTTCTGACCACATCGGTTGGATCCTAGATAACTGGAAAACCGTGGACTGGTCAGATGAGTCTCGATTTCAATTCGTAAGAGCTGTTGGTAGGGTTAGACAGCGGCGCAAACTCCACGAAGCCATGGACTCAAGTCGTGAATGAAGCACTGTGCAAGCAGGTGGTGGTTCCATAATCATATATGCTGTGTTTACATGGAATGGACTGGATTCCTGGCCTAATACAGATGATAACTGACTGGATACGGTGTGGCTACTTGGACAGTATTTGTATCCGTTCATGAACTTTATGTTCCCAAACAATGATGGAACTTTTATGGGCACTTTGCGCCATGTCACCAAGGCCCAAATGTTCGCGACGGGTTTGGTAAACACTGTGGACAATTCAAGCGAGTGATTTGGCCACCCATGTCGTCCGACATTAATGCCATCTAACAAAACGGTTCAAATGGCTCTGCGCACTATGGGACTGAACATCTGTGGTCTTCAGTACCCTAGAACTTTGAACTACTTAAACCTAACTAACCTAATGACAACACACAACACCCAGCCATCACGAGGCAGAGAAAATCCCTGACCCCGCCGGGAATCAAACCCGGGAACCCGGGCGCAGGAAGCGAGAACGCTACCGCACGACCACGAGATGCGGGCTAATGCCATCTAACAAATATGGGACGTAATAGAGAGGGCAGTTCTTGCACAAAATCCTGCACTGGCAACACTTCAGCAGTTATGGACAGCTACACAGGCAGCATGGCAGAACTCATCTGCTGCGGACTTCGAACGACTTTTTGAGTCCATACCATATCGAGTTCTACACTACTACAGGGAAAAAGGGATCCGATACGATTTTACGATGTATCCCATGCCTTTTAGAACATCAGCGTATAGTCCCCACAATATCAGTGTGTTGCTACTTAAAGATATATACATTTGATATTTCTGTACATTTCAGACTGGCCAATTTCCCAAATTTAATGAGCGTAGAATTTATGAGTCAGAAAGTCTTGCTTGGGTGTAGGCAGGCAGATATGAATCTGATATACAGCAAAGCGGACCATAGTATGAGATCTCGTTTGTAGACAGAAGAAACCCGAGTCACTATATGAATGCTTCTATGTATCATTTTGTTTCTGAGATATTCGTACCGTGAAAAAGATGGATAGAAGCAGAGAAAGAGCAAAATGCACGTATGACCATGGAGAATACATTCTGCATCATAACAAAGAAGATCCACACACGACACGTCAGCACTGCCGGTGTTGAAACTAGTACTACCAGTTAGAGGGTATTTCGTTGACAAACAGTGAGTCAGTAACGTCTTCAACGTTAAGAGGCTGTTTCGTCTTCCGATCTTCAACTACCGTGGAAGTTTTGCCGATGATTTGTTGCACAAATAGTTGACCATTTTGAGAAGTGATATCTTCTGTGAAAGCATCGTTTGAGATTCTGTTTTACAAATATTTTGATATCCTGATATTGCGAATCCATTTTTACTTTGGAAAATGGGACTGAAAATACAACGAGTCCAGCGTGTACCAGCTGAGCACATTAATCGACAAAAAAATATTAATTTTCTGAAATGTTTCGCCAGGAAGTAAATTAAACACTGTCGTACCTTAAGTATTTCAGATGTCTTATGACCAACCAAATAGGCATCGAGATATAGGTTCTCATAACTTCAGTGTCAGATTTCTTCTTTTATTACCGATAAGAATTTCCAGTTCCACCCATGAAATAAAATAATGATGGATGCGCACGCGAGTGGTAGCGATATTTTTGCAGATGTGTTAGTTAAGTGTAAGCTAAATAACCTATAAATCTGCATCGGAAATGCTTGTTTATTTGGATATGATGTGTTTCAGCATCGAACGCCACACTAGGTAAATAAACAAACATTGCTGTCATACATTTGTGAATATACAGCAGAGGCAAATATACACATATTAATTCATGTGCATTGAATCCTAATTTAGCGATTGTTAAAACAAATGCGGCGCTCTACTCTTACGTACCGAGAAAGAATCGACATTATTTACTTTGAGAAGTATAAGCAGTCTAAAGTAAATTTTGATTTGGCCCAGTAGCAATACATTTGAGCTCACTACTGTAACAGTGCCACCTAATAAATTACTGAATATTCTGATTTAATGTATTTATGCACACGGGGTGATTCCTCTTACGGAAGCCTTTCATGAATCGCATCCTTCCTTGGTTGACTAATAGGTGCTCTAATTTTAACTCAGACTTAGGACGAATGTCACATTTCAGAATTATTCAGTGCACTTATTTTCACCGATACATCATACAGCATTATATTCGATAAAATGAATATGGTACGATAAAACTTCAGTGTTTGTATTTTAATACTTTTGATTTTATGAAACAATAAAGGTTTATCTCAGAAGAAATTGCATTTCTTGAACTTGCTCTCATATTATCAGACTAATTACATATACGTTCTAGTTAACAGTGTTAATTTTCCTTGATACTTGACAGTTCGGAAGGAAATTATGTGTAATTTATTAAACAAGACTCTATAACAGTTTTAAATTTTAATGCATGCAATGCCCTTGCAACTTATATTTTGCCAATCTGTGAAAAAATATTTTTGAGAAGCATAACGTTGACAAGCAAACTGTGCTTACGAAACATCATTCAAATAAATGAAGTTGAATTGCTCTGGAATTAAGTTATTGGTCTTAAGTGAATAAGACAGCTGACTACCAAAGACTAGGATCAGTCTGTATGGAAAGTATTACTGCTAAACGAAAAATTACTACTGACTGGGAAGAAATACATGTAAGAAGAAATAGAAAAATTAATCTACTGAAGATTGTACACTAATGCAGAACCCGTTTGGGTAAAGGCAAATAACAGTGAATGGCATCAATGCAAAAGTATAAGTTGTACGTTGCGAATCACGAAAATAGTGAAGGTATTTTTGACAACTTTACTTTGGTTAATTCCGTATTAACATTACTGTTACTGTTATTATTATTATATTATTATAATTATTATTTATCTTGCTAAATCCGGTAAGGTAATTGTGGGACATAATGATAGTAATTAGATACGTAAACATAACATACCATTAGTGAGAACTATACTGACAATAATGATTAATTACTCTCCCAAACTAGCTCCCAAACTAGTAAGAACTAGAAAGAAAGACTGCTTATGTACCTCTGTCGATCACGAAACTGCCGTTCCTGTGCTATGTCAAATTTAGCGCAAGCTGTGTGCATTATTTTCCTGAACGGAAACTGTTGTAATTTACAACCTAGTTTCACAAATATTTTGTACAGGTTTCTCAAAATCGAGATGGAAAGCTAAAGTTTCCGGGTTCTAAAGTTTTTCCTGGTTTCTGGACTTCTCTTTGACAGAATTATGAAATGTTACAAATACTACAGAGACTCTCAGAAGCTAACAGTATTTAGTAAAAACCGCAATATTCGTGATGTCGACATCACGATTTATGTTGTATTGAGGGGCTGTCCTACCGCATCATCATACAGCCATTAACTTTCTCGTTCCCGTAGCACTTTTATTTTACCGGACGGATGGTTTCCCTGTCTACTATGTTGGCTGGTGCACCAATTCAAGGAACTGTATTGCTGTCAGCTGATAGCATGCCTAGGTCATAATATTGGCCGGCGCGTGCGCTGCGAGCATTTCATCTCGACTCGTGTTGTAAACCAAGTTCGTGGAAGGAGCACGCCGAGCGTGAGGTAGCTACAAGGCGGCGTATTAATGATTCACATTGTGTGTGTGGATCACGTCTCAAGCCCGCGCCGCTTCCCAGACATTGTCGTCTTCTATCAAATTTTGATGATTCAATCTCGGGACGTGCTCTCGGGTGTTTACTTTGATATGTTAATTAGGCTGCGCTTAAGAAAAGGGCGATGGCGTTTCCCGGAAGCGGATGTGCTCGTGTTGCTAAGGTAGGAACAAAACAATAATGCCGAAGTTTTTTCTCTGTCGACTACTCGTCCAAAGCCAAGCATTCGACTTTCGGGAGCTGCTAGATCTGCACTTTGACTGAACGCGTAATACCAGAAGGCTGTCCTAAATGACAGCTGAAGTAGCTCCACTCAAAGTAACGATACCTCCGCCACTGCACGCGTAAAAGCGATCCGCTATGAAACGGTAAGGATGGCGGCTGTATGTGAATTAAAAAGGTGGTATTCGCACTAAATCAAGGTCAATCCTATGGTCGAAACAAACATTAATCGTTCACAAGCGATTCCATATCTCAATTAAAAAAAAAGTTCAAATGGCTCTAAGCACTGTGGGACTTAACATCTGAGGACATCAGTCCACTAGACTTAGAGCTACTTAAACCTAACTAACCTAAGGACAACACACACATCGAAGCCCGAGGCAGGATTCGAACGTGCGACCGTGGCAGCAGGGCGGTTCTGGACAGAAGCGCCTAGAACTCCTCGGACACTACGGCCGGCATGTGGCTCAATCAACGTTTGCATGCGAAGAAGATGAGAAGTGCAGTGTAACTATTTGAAAGGTGCGAAGGGTGTGAAATGATCAGACATTTCGAATAAGAAGGAGCGAACGGTTGTGTTCATATACGCCGAGTCGAAATGAGATGTGTAAGCACGGAGTAATGAGTAACCTTCAGAGAGAACGGAACTTCCTAGTGACCCGGAACGGAACTGAGATAGACTAAAGTCCTCATGCACTAATTACTGTTATACTGTTGTTGAAATTTTCATAATGCCGAATCAAGGCTCTTCGTAGTCGATGAAACTGCGCAGACTCTATACAGATGAGTTCGTGAAATCATCTGAGCTCTTAAAAGTTTTTACTCGTTGTGACCTAAGTACAGCGTAAGTTCAATACAAGGAACGATTGCACGTCGTGCTTTTTTCTAGAAAAAAGGTGCCGGTATTCACAAAGAAAATGGTACTCCAGCAACTTCCGTAATTTTGATATATCCTGCACTGTAGGCACATTTTTTCCCGACCGCTTCTTGCTTTTGCTATCCGCTGCAGAATGAAGGCCTTGGAGCAGACATGTATCTACGTATTTGTTAGGTTTGAACTGAGTGAGTGGATGCCCTACCATACAGATGAATAGCAGTGGAGACGTTGTCCATACAAGCATAGATGACCTAGATGAAATAAATATAAGATTCAATTCAGCGAAATATCTTTCACATTCACTGCGAGATAATACAGTTGTGCAAAAAAGGGAGCGTCAGAGGAAGAAGTATATCGGAGAATTAATGTTCTTGAACATATTCACGGAAACCAAGAATTGCTTCTCTTATGTTTCAGTGAAATTAGCCGACTACCCTCCTAATTTTGACTTCACCAAATGTTAGATGCTCCCCAGGATTTTCTGGCAGGACGAGAAATCTGAAGTCATAGTGCATTCAGAGAAATCAACATCATCTTCTTGCAACAGGCGCCTTCTAACAGGTTTTGTAAGACTTTTACAAAAATCAGACAAACTAATTGCAGAACTGTATCTTTCATTTTTGTTTAGTTCAGTCCTCTGTAACTACATACTCTCAAGTACTTGGAGAGCATCACCCATAATGCCCAGTTCAATAACATACTCTCGGGACGTAATTTCCATAAGACCCTTATAAAAACAACGATCTGTTTTTCTTCTTTTACTGTCTTCTTTTGCCTCCTGAAAGTGATGGACGAAACCTTCAGAGTCTTGCCACACTGCAGAAACGGTGCGAAACCTAGATGCAACGCATCGACTTCTTGAAGTTCTGTCAGTTTTAGGAAGTTGAAGCTCTAGAATCGCTCGACAAACCTATTGTTCCCTAGCGCTCTTAGGTGAAACAAGGTAAGATACGTGAAGTTTGTCCATAAAACTACTGGAACGGCTCGCCTCTACCACTCTGTTCACCATATCATTAACAGGCAAATGATGACTATAGTTAGCACAATGCCAGAAAATAATAGAAGGAATCTTCTCTTGCATTTGCCCTCTTATGCCATGACGGACACCAAATAGCAGGGCTGCTCTATCACAAGCTCTGGACAGTAAATACCCCCTTTAAATAATCTTGAAAGAGTCTCAAATTCGTAAGATGACTAATTATTGAATTTAGAGTTCCTTTTACATTTACATCTGATAATTCTATTAAATCCAGGGAAAGGCTCACTGGAGCTGAAAGCTCGGAAAGAGCACGAATTATAACAATGAGTTTGGATGGGTTACAGATGTCGATTCATCAATAAGTAATGACAATTTGTTCTTGAACTGTACTATATTTTGTATTTACGTTTTCCTCATTTCATTTACAATGTGCCTTACAATGTTAATCGATGCATTTGTAGAATTAAGAACATATTCCATCTCTACGGAATTACGTTCTTGTAAATTTGTTTCGTCTTTAAAGTTGTTAAATGATTGGTTTTCTTCCCAACTTTATGAGAGGTACTTCTTTATTGTGAAAAAGTACTTAAGGAAACCTTCTCCAATATTTTACTTTTGTCTTCAGATGTCATTTTTTGGCATATTTCGCGCCAAGTACTTCCCTATTTCCTCATTGATATTAACTGTTGTTTCCGGAGTTGCCCAATTCACTGAAATCTTCGTTCTCAGGACAGGACTTTCGGCATCACGGCACAATTTACAATTTACAGCCCGACATTTTATTCTTGACGTACACCAACACTTTTATCTCGCAGAAGTCATTTTTCTGCAACACTGTTTAACATTCCCGTGAGTCATAATCGGAATGTATCGGGTCTTGACTCTGTGCAGATTAGATAGTTTCCGCTTCTTCGATCTTCCTTTTCCTAATAATCGGCATAAATAAACTACTTATGTCACTCTATTTAAGAATGACTACGGTGATTTAAGCTACTCTGAAACAAGACGTGAACAGATCCCAAGCACCTACTCGTAACAGCGAAAATATCAGACAACAACAAAAATGTTATAGCAAGTGAGATGAACGCTAGCTGGTTTCGCATTCCAACGTATGAAACAAAAAAGTGAGGTGCCATCTTATAACGAATAAAACTGGGAATTTCATTCGCGAGGACAGTGCCATCTACCGGATATTTATAATGTGTTTTGCTCTAAATTAATTGAACACTTTTTAAACGTAAGATCGAGTCCACACCGGCACCACCCCGCCCAAAACCATTGAGGTATTTTTGGCGCTGCGTGGCACGTCCAGTGTAAGCGGCGAACCGCGCCGCTCTGCGCAACGACGAACAAGTTCCTCGAAGTGTCGGTACATCAAAGGAAACGGTTCGTTCGTGTGCGGCTCTACTTTGATGGCGTCTCTCGTTTTCCATTTTTATTGACACCCGCGTGGACACAATGGAACATTACTGGGCACCTACGAACAACCTGTTCTTGTCATATTGCACATGCACGAAGCACTGCATGAGGGAGAATAAGCAATAAATTACAGAAAAGTATCCTAGAATGAAACTCCAAACCTTGGGATTTTTTGTCTGGAATTTAACCCTATCAGCCACTTAGCCAATTATAACAACATTTTTGCAACACCGTCTCGGACCACAGAAAATTGGAAACTTATGGTAAGTTCCTATGGCACCAAACTTCTGAGATCATCGTTCCGTAGGCTTACACATCACTTAATCTAACTTAAACTAACTTACGCTAAGGACAACATAAACATTCATGCCCGAGGGAGGACTCAAACTACCGACGGGGGGAGCCGCGCGAACCGTGGCAAAGCGCCACAGCTGGGTGGCTACCCTGCCCTGCCCGGGCCAAAGAATAAAATCGGCAAATCAGTAAACAGGAGATATCCTTCTGCCCCTCCCCCCCTTCCACCCTCCCCCCCCCCCCCGATCCGTCCGTCTGCTTAGCAGGATGGTAAAGTGCTTGCCTCCCATACAGCGAGCCTGAGGTCGATTCACAGCCGGGTTGGAGACTTTCTCCGGCCGTGGACTGCGTGTTGTGTAGTTCTTGTCATCATTTCACGCTCATCACCGGAACGATAGTCACCCAATGTGGCGTCGACTGCAGTAATATTCGCAATCGGCGGTCGAACTTCCCGCTTGAGGCCTACCGGCCAGCAATGCCATGCGATCGTATCGTTTTACTCTTCTCCCCAACAGCAAACCCCGTGACCACAGGACATCCGTTGTGAAGAAAAAGAGTAGAAGGTCATCGACAGTTAGGGGAGAGGGCCATGTCTTCATCTACATAAAAACCATCGCAAGCGGCTATATAGTTAATGGCGGGAGTAACTTTTAACCATTGCTGGTCATTTCCCGTTCCAGTTCCACCTGCAAAAAGAGAAAGGAAATTTTATTGCCTATATGTTCCTGTAACTGCGTTAATGTCGCTTAATTTTTCTATTTTTTTGCCATTTCCTCAACAGTCTCATACAGATAGGATCGAATGGTAATAAACCCAGCAGGACACCTCTGATTTGCTTGGAAGTCTTCATTTAATGCGGCGTGATAGTGATCCAACACACTTCAGCAATGCTAGAGAATAGGTTTACTAGTTTTCTCTACCTGGTATCGAGATGAGCGAAAATTCCCAGAACGCTGTCCATACACTGTAGTCGTACATTTGTCTATGTGATCGTTCCAATTTCATGTCGTTTCGCGGTTTTGCGCCTAAATATTTTATCGATTTAACTGAGTCGAGCAACATTTCATTACTATTCTGTTCAAAAATCACGTGTTGTTTCTTCTACAGGTTGTCTTTAAATTATATTTTTTTTTTGAAATTTGAAACTAGCTTCCATCCTTCGCACCAAAAATGATTTACATCCAAATCATCCTGACTTACCCAACACTCATCCAATGAAGTCATCTCCCAGTACACAAAAACGTCATCAGCAACACTCTAAGGTTGCTGCCCACCATACGCGCCATGGAGATACTGAGCGGTCCTATCACATCTTCGCGCGGTAAAGAATGAAATGATCGTGTGACACTCTTCACCGGGAGGCCCCGTCCGGGCAAGTTCTGCCGCCGGGTACAATCCTTCTTTCAGGTGATACTGGTAAATCCAGCCTAGTCGTCAAAGATGGCGTGTCCCTGAAACCTGCTTACTCGGATCGCTAGACGACATTCAAACTAATCGTATTAATGAGTTTTATTACAAAAGGAAAAGATTACATATTGCTCTGAGCATTATTGGGCTTAACGTCTGACGCCATCAGTCGCCTAGACTCAGAACTATTTAAATCTAACTTATCTAAGGACATCACACATATCCATGCCCGAGACAGGATTCGAACCCGCGACCGTAGCGGTCGCACTGTTACAGACTGAAAAAAAGATTACAGTACTTCGCATTCACACAAATGTATGGCAAGCAAAGGGCGACATACGAAGTAATCAAGTTTCTTCAGTGTATACAGTTTCCAAGCCCGTGTTAAACAGATTGTACAGGCAAATAACTAGGGTCGATGCTGTTATAGAACTCGCTAATCTTGAAGCTAATCTTCAACTTGGCCGCGACCAGTAGGGCGCGGCGCTTGTGTCCTCTTCGCACAGAGGCCGCGGCTGTCGCGTTGACGTCCGGGACAGGGGTTGGTCAGTGTGCGACTGGCTGACGTCTTTTCAGAGCCATCTCTTCTCTGTCGTCCCCGACTGTCGTGCCGTCCCCCCCCCCCACCCCCCCACCCCCCCACCCCCCCGAGCGACTGACCATCGTCGTGTAGGGACCTCAACAACGGCCAACGGCGGGGTAGGCAGGAGCGTGGACACTGAGGGACTGGAAGCTGTGGCTGCAGGGGACGTCAAACTACCAGTCGTACCCCGCCATCCTGCCTTCGCTCTAGTGGAAACGTACCCCGGAAAACGCCCAGTAGGGTATGCATCCACCTCCTGAGGCCCATCACAAGATATAGAAGGCGTCGGCTGCTGCTGGTGGTGGGGGGGGGGGGGGGAGGGGGAGGAGCAGCTCCATCGGTAGGAGGGACAAGAGGAGGTGGAGGAAGCGAAGGCTCCGTCTCCATGGGGTTGTTACACGGCATCGTGATGACACATTCTGATGGTTGCTGTGGCAGCGCTGTTCTCGGCAAGCATGAATCTGCAGGAGGAGATACACAAGGATCACCTTGCACATGACAGAGGCGAATTTGATTGTGATGTCACCGCTGCAATCCGTCTGGGTCTGAAACGAGATACATGCATGCGCCTAGTCGACGAAGGATCTCGCCTCTCACCCACCGTCTGCTGCCGATAAATACCCTGAAAAACACAATATCATGCAGCGCGAAGCGATTCTTGCGCCCTTCCTTCAGCGTCGGATGGTGAGGAGGGTGGAGCAGGTGGAGCAGTGTTCGATGGCGGCGGTCGTGAAGCGGTTCCAAAGGCGATGGTCTGTCTCGTGGATGCGAACGGTAGGAAGCGAGAAACAGTTGCAGGGCTTGATCCCTGGTGTGTACGATGCTAAGTCCGGCCATCTGCTGCTTGAAGGTTCTAACAAAACGTCCCGCTTCGCCGTTTCACCGTGGATAGAACGGTGCACTAGTTCAATGCTGTACGGCATTGTGTTCACAGAATGTTTCAAATTTATTTGACGTGAACAGAGGGCCGTTGTCCGTCACTATGACTTCGGCCAAACCTTCGAGGTAAAAAATCGAGGACAATGCCTGAATTGTGCTACGTGACGCTGTCGAGTTCATTGGCACAGCAAAAGGAAACTTGTTATACGAGTCTACCACAATCAACCAATGAGTGCTCCAAAAAGATCCCGCAAAGTCTATGTGCACACGATGCCAAGGTGATGGAGACTTAGGCGAAGAAGAGAATTTTTGTGGCGGACAGGACTGATTTTCCGCACATGTGTGACATTGTGACGTCATCTGTTCTATTTGGGTGTCCATACCCTGCCAAGTACAGTGGCGCACCGCTAACTGAGTCGTACGAACAATACCTCAGTGTCCTCCGTGAAGTAACTGCAACACTTCGTTTTGTAAAGCTTTGGAGATCGACACACATCACTGTCAACAGCGATTCCGAACAAGAATCAAACCTTTCTGTATAGCGAGGCTATGCTGACGTGCAAAGTATCGGCACACTACAGAGCTCTTTATGCTATGCAATGAGCGCGGCCAATATGCGAGAGAGTATTTTAGCAAAACGTTCAAAACTAAATCAGCTTTCGTGTCCTGTGCATTTTTCCTATAGTTCAGCGGAAATGACTTAAACAATTCAGAATCTTCATCATCGATGTGACAGCAGAGGCTGTATCAGGGCCAGTCGGAAGACGTGAAAGTGAGTCCGCATTACCATGTTGACCTGTCCCCCGAAACGCAATCTCGTGCTGATATTGAGACAACTATAAAACCCATCTTTTGGGCAGTTCGTACAGGAAGCGGCTTCATCGGATGAAACAAGGACTGCAAAGGCTTGTGATCCGTTGCTGAGTAGAATTTTCTGCAATACAAATAGTGGTGGAATTTGGTGACACCATACACAGTAGCCATTTCCTCTTTCTCTATTTGTGAGTAGCTACGCTGAGCTTTGGACAACAATTTCTATGCGAAAGCAAAAGGCCTGTCTTTACCATCACGTCCGTGCGAAAGCACTGCACCGATTCCGTAAGAAGAAGCGTCAACTTGCCACACAACTGTTTTGTCAGAATCAAAGTGAACCAAGCATCGATCACTGAGCTATGCTTTTTAAGTTTTTGAAAAGCTTCTTGGCACTCATCTTTCCAAATTAAGCAGACGCTCTTTCGGCGCAAGCGATGCAATGGAGCTGGGATTTGTGCAGCATTCAGTATGAACCGAATATAATAGTTCATTTTCCGTAACAATGACTGCAATTCTGTGTCATTGCAAGGAACTGGCAGGTCTCGTATGCCTAACAAATGTGACTGAAGAGAATGTACAAATTGACTGTTTATTACACGATCAAGATACTACAACTCAGGTTTTAAAAAAATCACACTTGTCCAGTCTACACTTCAGTCCTGTATCAGATAACACACGAAACAAAGCACGTAAATTTGCAATGTGTTCTTCAGGTGTACGACCTGCTACCACAATATCGTCCAAATAGTTTGAACAGTTTGGTACTTGAGCAGTCAGCTGTTCCAAATGCCGTTGGAAAATAGGTGCGGAAGCACTGGCAGAAGGAAAACGTCAATATCTAAAAAAAAAAAAAAAAAAAAAAAAGTTTGTAAAAATTCTTTTAAAATATGTGGTATTTGAAGATATGTTTTGTGCAACTCAGTTTTTGAAAAGTATTGACCAGAGCCTTATCTGTCCAAGAGATCCTCTGGGCATAGCAATGGATAAGTATCAATCACGGTTTTTAGGTTGACTGTAGACTTAAAGTCAACACAGAGGCGAATGCGACCAGAAGATTTGAGGAGCAAAATCAGTGGACTTGCCCATTGACTAGCCGATATGGGTGCAATAACTCCCCTATCTCGCTATTACTTAAGCTCATCAGCGACTTTATCAGGTAATGCCATGGGAACAGTTCTGGCGCGGCAAAATTTTGAGTGAGCATTGTCTTTCATAGTAATATGTGCAACAAAATTGTTAGCCTTGAATAAATCTTTAGAAAAGAGTTCCAGGAATTCTTTCAGCAAGCTAGCTACACTGTCGTTGGCATTAAATGCAGTCACTGACAACACATTGTCCTGCATTTTAAAGCCAAAATAATCAAGGTCAAATATGTTCTCACAATCACATGATTGTAGCACAATGAACGTCACAGTTCGCGTATGCGAACGCTTCATGGCAGTCAAAGTACACGTTCAAAGAGCAGGGATGTTCAGTCCATTATAAGACATCAGGTGTGTGCTAGTATGAGATAGGCCTGGGGAGCCTAAGAGTTCGAATGTGTTACGATTCAGTAATTTAACAGAGGCACCCATGTCCATCTGAAATTTCACACGTTTTCCACTTTTTGGTCATAATAGTCAGTTAGCGAATCTACAACTTGACCATAGCAGAAGTTCACTCGGAGTTGCGTTAGGGAACAATTTCTGAACTAGGTGAGAAACTGCACTTCCTACCACTGACAGAAAGCAATGTAGTTTCACAGAAACAGAAACATTGTGATAAATTATGTGGGCTTCATACTGTTGCAACCATTCAAACGACTCCTCGTCGTTTTCGTTAAACTGGCGATAAGGCGGTAAAGCACTTGGAGCTACAGTTGTTGCCTCCTGCAATGTGTTGGTGGCTTGATTGGTGAGTAGCTGCATTGACTTTTGCTGGGTCTGATACTGAACATCTGCGTTAGCCGGATTGCATCTATAGCTTGCAGCTGAAGCGCCTGGGCAGGCGGTGGGAGAGGTTGGTTGTTCATGCTGGAATATGCAAATGGAATAAACAGACAATGCAAGCAATAAAAATAAGGACACAAGCAAAGAAAACTTCTGCTACGAACAGCTGAAAACACTGATTACCAAAAACTCTGTAGGAGACACTGTTAATACTGTGAACACAACTCCACAAAGAAAAGACAAGGCAGAAGTAATGCGAAAGCAAAACACAAAAGCCCACGACAAAAAAAAAAAAAAAAAAAAAAAAAAAAGAATCTGTGATGGCTGTGTGCTCTGGGTAGTCGTGCTGGTGTTCATTCAACCTGCTCATCACCAGATGTTAAACACAGCCTAGTCGTCAAAGATGGGGTATCTCGGAAACCTGCTACTCGGATCGCGAGACAACATTCCAACAATTCGCATTAATGAGTTCTATTACAAAAGGAAAAGAATACAATACTTAACTTTGCTATTACACAGGTGTGTCGCAAGCAAAAGGCGACACAGGAATAATCAAGTTTCTCCAATATATACAACTTTGGATGTCAGTGTTACATAGATTGTACTAAGCAAGTAACTAGGATCGATGTTGCAATAGCTCTCGCTAAGGTTCAAGCTACTCTACAGATGCCACATTGGGTGTCTTGCGCGTCGCTGATCATGAGGAAAACACAGCACCTAGTCCACGGGCGAAGAAAATTTCCAACTCGGGAATCGAATCCGGGCCCGGTGCGTGGTAAGCAACAAGTTACCAATCAGGTAAGCACGCGGAGGCGTGGACGCGTGCGGTGCCCCTAACATTATGTTTCGTCCTAGATGGACTTTGAGAGTCGAGGACTTCTCCTATGCTTCTATTAATATAAATTATTGAAGTCAGTCACATATCTGCGAAAATGTCTGGGACGACACCGGCCAATCACTCATATTTGCCTTTTTCCAGCCGGTCGTTGAGGCCGAGCAGTTCTCGGAACTTCTGTCCAGAACTTGGCTGCTCCTACCGTTGCAGCTTCGAATCCTGTCTCGGGCGTAGATGTGTGTGATGTCCTTAGGTTAGTTGGGTTTAAGTAGTTCTAGGTCTAGGGGACTGATGAAATGGTTCAAATGGCTCTGAGAACTATCAGACTTAACTTCTGAGGTCATCAGTCCCCTAGAACTCAGAACCACTTAATCCTAACTAATCTAAGGACATCACGCACATCCATGCCCGAGGCAGGATTCGGACCTGCGACCGTAGCGGTCGCGTGGCTCCAGACTGTTGCGCCTAGAACCGCTCGGCCACTGCGGCCGGAGGGACTGATGACCTCAGATGTTAAGTCCCATAATGCTTAAAGTCATTTGTTTTTTTCCATGATCGGGAATTGATTAAAGCAAACGCCTGGATCGTTTCTTTGTTTAGTATTTGTCCAAGTCCTTTCCCAAGCCTCCATAAAGCACTCTTTTCCTCTGTATCTGATGAGATCGTTGTCGGCAGGGCGTTAAATCTAATACTAAATACTAACTTCATTCCTGCGTATGCTTGAACCATTGTTAACAATATACAGAGAAGTAGCACTCTACAAAGACGTTAAAGCAATGTATACGTACAGACCTCAGAAAGTAAATTAAACTCTTTGTTCCACGCTAAGACAACTGTGCAGAAAGAATCGCATATTTTGAGAAGAGACTAGAAGACGCTGCAGGCACATTTCTGCTGCAGTACAGATAACAGGTGAAGCCCCGTGAAATGGCGCGGCATGTGGTAATGTACTCCAGCGTTGAAGTACACAAGACAGTACGATTCTTGCGGATAAAACGTCTAGTTGGACACAAACTTCCTGTGCAAATCTCGCGGCATATGGCCGAAATGCAATGTCGTGTCCAGCCGTAGTGAAATGGTGTCAACAATTCGACCAAGGCCAAACGGACCTAAGTGATGCCCATCGGGAAGAATTGCCGTCGACATTGACCACAGATGGCAATGTTCAGTAAATCTTTACGGGAAACTGGAACAACAGCTGGTGGGAAAGCGATTTTCCTGAGTTTGCGACGTTCATGGAGAAAGGAGTGGATTTCTATAGTCGAGGAACTGCACGAGTGGTAGAAAGCTACAACCACTGTTTATAGACTCTCGGTGACTGTTTTGAAAAATAGAGTCATATACCTACGACACTTTGAAGTGTACTGCACCGACCAACAGGAGTTAAATGGTTCAAATGGCTCTGAGCACTATGGGACTTAACATCTGTGGTCTTCAGTCTCCTAGAACTTTGAACTACTTAAACCTAACTAACCTAAGGACATGACACACATCCATGCACCTAGAACCGCACGGCCACACCGGTCGGCAACAGGAGTTACTTGGCCTGGTGTAATAATGTGCAACTTACTTTTAGAAAATAAATATGTGTGCATGCATAGTTAAGCTGGGTAGGTCGCATAAAAAGTCATACAACACGTGAAGAATGATGTTATTGATCGTTGAGTGCGCGTGACGCCTTTCGGAATTATTTCCATCTTCAGAAATCCAAGAGCAAAGATATCAGAAGTATAAGAGCGTTACTTGTTGTTTACATAACATGAGATGGCAGATGAGGTAGTCCGTCATCTCATGGTAGCGATGTTGTCCTTGTGCTACTTTTCCGCGTGGATTTCTGAGGATATAAATAATTCCGAAACAGGTCATGCACACTTCGTTATCAATAAAGTCAATCTTCAATTTCCGTATGATTTTTTATGCGACCAGCTTAACTCCATATCCAAGCATATCACCACAACAGTCGCCACCTCCTACGTGACTTTCTGTCACATCTTTATTAATTTTTGAAGTTCCCTCGTAATAGATGACTAGTCCATACTATATACTAATCAAGAACACAATAGTGTGTATTTCGTATACAGCTGAGGACGGCGCCAACGGACGTTGTAATGTGCACAACAAGCAGACAGCAACGTTACACGTGGCACTACACACGTCGCGAGGCCTCCAAACAACAAGCGTGTGAGAACACAGGGCGGGGTGGCACGAATGTAGTGGGAGCGGCGAGTGAGGACCAGCAGGAAATTAGCGTCTGAATGTTTGATGGCGGCGTGGCTGCTGGCGAGGCCGGCTTGTAAATAATGTACCCGGCGCGCCAGAGGCGGCCAAGAAGCCGCGCAATTACCAGCCGCCGATTCCCCGCGCTCTGCATGCCCTGAAAGTAAAAACACTGAAACATTTCTGACACCACCAAAGATTTGCCCTCTGTACGTGTGCGTACAAGCCCAAGGTCAAAGTTATTCGCCCTCCTAGTGAAATATCTTGGTTTTATTCTTTGCTTCTTTTTCTTTTTTTTCCGATAAAGTCACATTATTACTACGCAATCTGGTGAGCAGATTCTGACATCAAAATGCATTTCTGGAAGATGTGAAAAACAGTCATCTCCCACGAAAGAAGGAAGGCAGATTAAGTATCGGGTCACACATGTCCGGGCAGTGTCCATGCCGAGGCACCTACGAATATCGGTATTCGCCTGGAGGGCGAAATATACCATTAAAATGAATGTAGCGGTCCACACTTCACTGTGCCGTGCGCGAGGTCTGTCACGAACCGAAAGCGGTCCGAGGAATTTGTCCTGTTTGATTTTTCACGTGACGGACGACGCAACGGTAGAATTTTTTTGTAGGCTGTGCAAATGCACAAGGCTGTTTTGAGTACAAAAAATGGATGTGGAAAGACTAATAGAAGAATTTCGTAAGTTTCCTGTCTTTTACGATTAGACGAATGAAAAATGTCGGAATGTCGAGTACAAAGACAGAGTCAGGAAGAAAATTGTGAATGAAGCATCGTCTCACGCGGTCTGCACGTCCAGCACGAACGCTGGTCCAACTGAGGCGCCAGGTGGAAATGGCATGGCAAGCCGTTCCACAGGACTACATCCAGCATCTCTACGATCGTCTCCATGGGAGAATAGCAGCCTGCATTGCTGCGAAAGGTGGATATACACTGTACTAGTGCCGACATTGTGCATGCTCTGTTGCCTGTGTCTATGTGCCTGTGGTTCTGTCAGTGTGATCATGTGATGTATCTGACACCAGGAATGTGTCAATAAAGTTTCCCCTTCCTGGGACAATGAATTCACGGTGTTCTTATTTCAATTTCCAGGAGTGTAGAAAGCTAGTAGGATATACTGGTGAAGCCGAGCTATTTGACTTCGAACTGTAGCCATCTAAGATTTGTGTAGAGAAAGCCATTTGTTACTTAAGAATACACAGTCGCCGCATTATAATACAATCCTTTGAGTGTATCCGGATGCGGAAACTGCCTTTCAAGCTCAGAAAATTTTCAGAGACTCTTCGTTCATACAATAGGTTACAAATCTAAGAATTAATGTCGGAATTTGAAATTTTAAGAAATGAATACCCTACAACTGGCGAGTGTCCTTCACTCACTAGGTAGCTAGCAGAACGTGTAGCGAAATATTATTATTTAATAAAGAGAATTTAGCTCTATTACACATTCTCTTAACAATTTTCTTTCTTTTTAACATTCTCTTTTACACATACCGTGAACACGCTGCTACGACCGCAAGGAGGAACTCTGCCGTTAAGCTCTTGGGACGTTTAGAGGTGCTCGCTCGGAAGTTTGCAGGTCAGCGAGCTGATGGCAACTGCGGACGGAGGCCCAACGCGTGCGACGCTAAGTTTGTAATGGTTTCACACATTCCACAGGTCCAGCTCGCAGTTTCTTGTTCCCTGTGAAAATTCCCGTTCCACGAATACTCACACACATGAGAAGGCAAATTTATTCTAAATTAATTCTAGTATCGTCAAGCAGTATTGTACTTCGTTGTGGTAATTGAATTCAAGCCAGTTATTCAATATGCAAAACATAAAAGTGAACATACATTGCGTGAAACAGGACCATTCGAGGCAGCTGCGAGTCAACGTTTCGGAACACCTTCAGTTGGCAGACCTTATGTATGGTTGACGCAATTAGTTCCTATAATCTTTCCGTTTTTAATCATACTGAAGCTGGATCCACTCTATAAATGTTAACTCTCAGTTAATCATCATGTCAGCGACGTAATCAAGTAGGAAGAGAGATGTTGAATTTTTCACTTCGTATAACTTATCTTCTTTCAATGACACTGGTGACTAAATTGTTTAATATCGAAGCAGCATCGCCTGATAATGCGGTTTTACTGCCTCATAGCGGAGGTCGTCGAGCAAATTCGCAAAACTATAGACCTATATCTCTGACGTCGATCTGTTGTAGAATTTTAGAACATGTTATTTGCTCGAGTATCACGTCGTTTTTGGAAACCCAGAATCTGCTCTGTAGGAATCAACACGGATTCCGGAAACAGCGATCGTGTGAGACCCAACTCGCTTCATTTGTTCATGAGACAAAGAAAATATTAGACACAGGCTCCCTGGTAGATGCTATTTTCCTTGACTTCCGGAAGGCGTTCGATACAGTTCCGCACTGTTGCCTGATAAACAAAGTAAGAGCCTACGGAATATCAGACCAGCTGTGTGGCTTGATTGAAGAGTTTTTAGCAAACAGAACAGAGCATCAGTGCAGAGACGTCTACAGACGTTAAAGTAACCTCTGGCGTGCCACAGGGGAGTGTTATGGGACCATTGCTTTTCACAATATATATAATTGACCTAGTAGATAGTGTCGGAAGCTCCATGCGGTCTTTCGCGAATGATGCTGTAGTATACAGAGAAGTTGCAGCATTAGAAAATTGTAGCGAAATGCAGGAAGATCTGCAGCGGATAGGCACTTGGTGCAGGGAGTGGCAACTGACCTTTAACATAGACAAATGTAATGTATTGCGAATACATAGAGAGAAGGATCATTTATTGTATGATTATATGATAGCGAAATAAACACTGGTAGCAGTTACTTCTGTAAAATATCTGGGAGTATGCGTGCGGAACGATCTGAAGTGGAGTGATCATATGAAATTAATTGTTGGTAAGGCGAGTACCAGTTTGAGATTCATTGGGAGAGTCCTTCGAAAATGTAGTCCATCAACAAAGGAGGTGGCTTACAAAACACTCGTTCGACCTATACTTGAGTATTGCTCATCAGTGTGGAATCCGTACCAGATCGGGTTGACGGAGCAGATAGAGAAGATCCAAAGAAGAGCGGCGCGTTTCGTCACAGGATTATTTGGCAACCGAGATAGCGTTACGGAGATGTTTAGCAAACTCAAGCGGCAGACTCTGCAAGAGAGGCGCACTGGATCGCGGTGTAGCTATTCGAGCGCGCACGGAGGCTTTCAGACAGTCATTCTTCCCGTGAACCATAAGCAACTGGAACAGAAAAGGGAGGTAATGACAGTGGCAAGTAAAGTGCCCTCCGCCACACACCGTTGGGTGGCTTGCGGAGTATAAATGTAGATGTAGATGGAACATTAAAGTAGTACACGTGCGAAACTCATAGAGGAGGGTCTAGCCAGTGAATATATTACTATTAAAAGTAATTCGATCTACATAGTAGATACAAATAATGTTCCATGAAGTTCTTTTTAAGACACGACATCAACCGACAAAGCAAATGGTGACAAAGAATATACTGAGATAAAGAAATTGTTGCACTGGTCCCACTAAAATAGCCGAAATTTTCACATTAGTTGAACACTGCAGATGGAAGGCTGGTTACAATCCTGAAAATCACACTTACTGTAGAAATAGAGCTTACCGTCGCACAATAATGAACGCTCGATGATGAAACGTACTATTGGAGTTGCCACACACATATTTTAAGTATAGGCAAAAGTATAATACGAGTACAAGAAAGCACTTGCGTTAAGAAATGCGGGCCGGCCTTTGTGGCCGAGCAGTTCTAGGCGCTTCAGTCTGGAACCGCGCGACCGCTACGGTCTCAGGGTCGAATCCTGCCTCGGGCATGGATGTGTGTGAGGTCCTTAGGTTAGTTAGGTTCAAGTAGTTCTAAGTTCTAGGGGACTGATGACCTCAGATGTTAAGTCCCATAGTGCTCAGAGCCATTTGAACCATTTAAGAAATGCTGGCGCGATTATTACAGGGAACACTCACGTAGAATTAGCAGACTTAAGCTCAGAATCAGAGAAGAAATACAGTTTTACTTATTATTGCGGTATAATTACCTACTGACATCAGAGTAATTAAGAAAGGATGATACAGATTTCCCGCCTAAGATGAGGTACTCGAGACAAGACAGTCTCGGATAGGACAAGGATGAGGACGAAAATTTTAACGGAATATTTCTGGCATTCATCTTACTCTGTTTACGAAAATTTAGATCTGGGTTTGGATTTTAAATGCAGTTTTCGCAAATATGAGCGCAGTAACTTGCGTCAAAAGGGAGGGGGTTGGGGGGGGGGGGAGGGACGGGAGAAACTACTACTGAAACTGATTGCTTGATTTCTCTCGCTCACGAGCCCATATTAGAAACAACTGCTGTACTTTACTTGGCCCTAAAACAAATCACCTGGGATACCGCCTAACTAAGATGCAAAACTTACTGCCGAAAAGAAATAACTAATGTATAGTGTTGAAAATAAAACCTGGAACTAAGTCTTAGATGTATGTGTTACCATCACGATGTTTGCGGCAACAGAAAACTGAAAACGTAAATTCCAGGGCAATGTGAAAAATAACAAAACGAAATTCGTCGACTCTTGGGCACACGGAGTCTTACGTGCATAACATGTGATACAAAATACTTGACATGTATCTATTCCAAGTAAATTTTCATTCGCCAATAAACAATGTTTGGAAACTTTTGCTATTCCAGTTCATTGAAATGTAGTCTAACATATTAATAAGTGGTAATCTGCAAATTACGTATTGACTGTTTGTATAATTATTCATCTGAAAACGTCTGCCCAAGGTTGGCAGATGAAGGTCGCTATACATGCTGAAAACACGCCCGTGAAGTACCCTGACTTTCTAGCGTAGCGATAAAGAGCAAAAAATTTTGGATAACTAGACTTTACGGAAACGCGTTTTGATAAAGTCTTGCAGCCTCGCGTCAAATTTCATTCGGACGGTCATATATTAAAATTATATCCGTCAGTCTACGAAACGAGTATCTTGCCAATGATCAACAAAATGTTAATCAGGCTACTTCTACACTCGTGGTAGTCCGAGATTCACTATAAACAAACGTCGAAAGTAAACATGTTGCTATAGCAACAGGAATACAATAAGTGTAACAGCAGATGTATCTGTAATAACACAATCTTTTCTAACAAAATTAGTTTGAAACTTTGGAACTTTTCCACAAACCTCAGCTGTGGAATTTTACATTGCATCGTGCTGACTTAAAATGGAGCCGGCCGCGGTGGTCTCGCGGTTCTAGGCGCGCAGTCCGGAACCGTGCGACTGCTACGGTCACAGGTTCGAATCCTGCCTCGGGCATGGATGTGTGTGATGTCCTTAGGTTAGTTAGGTTTACGTAGTTCTAAGTTCTAGGGGACTAATGACCACAGCAGTTGAGTCCCATAGTGCTCAGAGCCATTTGAACCATTTGAACTTAAAATGGAATGTTTTCTTGTGTAAGTTTATTATTTGCACTTTTATCTTGTTTTGCGTTGTGGAATCCGTGTTCGAAAAGTTTCTGAAAGTATTTCCGATTTCCGAAAAAGTCCTCGAATAGTTCATTGTTTTTCAAATTAATAGCCCCATGTCCGGCGTTACGCAGGGAACAATACCGGGAGGCATGTTCTGATTGCCGCTTACGCACAAGCACTTACCTAGGGCTGTGGAAGATGGCGTATCGTTTTTTAACGATACGTACCTGGAAGGAAATCCGAGAAAATTGTTGCTTCCATTTAGGCCGTCAGACTGTGTCAGTAATATCTGCTCACAGAACTGTGTATCAGCTCATTTGGAAATCTTAAAAGGTAATGGCATTCAATTGATTGGTCAGTTCAGAAACTGTCAGCACTGCAACTGACTACGCAGCCTGTGCATAATGGAGAGGTTGAGCCTATAATGCTCTTTTTTCTGATGAAACATGGCTGCATTTGTGGGAAGGCGCGAACTCATAGAACAACTGATTTTGATGCTCTTCCTCAAAAGTTACATTAAGAGCCCCTGGACAATGTGCAGACAAGAGTGAAATCTGTAAGGTCTCTCTACTAATTTGCCTAGTACGTTTTGAACGAAAACCGGTATTAGACCCACGACAGTTCGAAGAACGGGATGGAGTGTATACACAGACAGAGCTCTCGCACAAGGATAGAGCGCTTGCGTCGTACGTGTAAAACCCTATATATTCATTCCACTCAAAATTTCAAAATTGGTTCTCATTACGCGCAGCCGTAAAACAGCGGATGCACAGAGTACCTTACTCGACGTTTCTTAAGGTTCCTTCGAATAATTAAAAATGAGAAGACTTCTTCTCATTTCGCAGCTTACTACCACTAAAATATCTTGCTAACATGGACCATATCATTGAAATAAAGCTCCTAGGAGGTATGAGGTGCACAGTGCCGAATAAATTATTTTCTATGAAATCATGTTTCCTCAATCATGATTGTGTTCATCAAATTCTGTGAATACTTTCCAGGCCGCATGCTGCTGACTCGTTGCGTTCACGCAAGGATGCAATCTAGTTAGTCGTACTTCCGCAGAGTAAGCATTTGGACGCACAGGTTCTCCCTGCAGCCTAAATGGCTCTCACTCCATCTCCAGTAGCAATAGAATTTGCTGCTGGCTCATAAAGAGCTCGTCCTGTGCCGAGCTCAACTACTCTAGCCCTGTTATCGCTAAATGGCACTCTGTGCATGAAAAGGGCGACTTCGAGAGATCACTCCACAACCATGATAACTAGTGGCAGATGGAGTCTACACAAGTATCTACGTATCTTATTTATCGGAGCTATTAACCAACGTAGGGACGTATGTAAGAAATACCTGTTGCAGTAAGTTGAGAAGTAAAACTGCAACCCTGATGTATTATTTTAATAGGATGTCCGTTCTGATTAATGTCTTACGTGACGGTTTCATAAATTATTTACTGCTGTGATTGTCTGATTGCCTTCGTTAATGAAACCTCAGTTTTTGTTGAACAGTTGGTACAAGTTTGAAGTTAACGATCGTCACATTTAGGACTTCACTTCTTCTTGATGGCGTAGGTAACGCATACGCAGGATGTCTCAAAGCTTTAGCGTGAAAACCACATAGATAGCAGATGGTCCTGACTTGAGTACTTCAGTATAACGAACTGAGGGTCAGAGACGGACAATTAGTCTTTAGTAAAACTAACAGCTTACAACTTATAGCAACAAGTTAAGTTCATAACAACTTTTCAGAGTAACAATAGCCATTTAGATACATGCATTACAATATTATATGTTTACAAAATTGAGCTGTAGATTCAAGATGGTTTGACTATATTGCTCACACACATTGTTCTTGATATGTGTGTAACTGCTTCTACACCTGTGTTGTGCACGATGTGCCCATGGAAGATTATATTTTATGGGAAAATTGGCAGGCAATTACTGATGAATCTCCTAAAAAACGATCCAGCTCTATCCCCACAAATTTTGTTCGGGAAAACCTTTTTCTGGACAACGTCGGCGATCGCTCTGTGGGTTAACGGATCCAGTTTCTTCTGAACAGCCTGTTGCAAACAACGTTTCTGTGCAAATTCATTCGAACTTCTGGACACGGTATTCTGCTGCATTATACATTACATCCTTACTGCAAGTTACTGTAGCGAAGGAAGAACGCTCTTCAACAACTAATCATTAAATGTAAACATTGGTAAACGCAACAAGCACATCCCAGAGGACTGAGAACAGTTTTTCTATGTAGTGCAACTAGCATCGAAGTAGCCGGTGCTCGTTATTTATGAAATACAGCCAAGGATGATATAGTGATCTCTGCAGAGGACCACCTAGACAAAAAAGGCGAATTCTAACAGAAGATATAAAAATGGAGCAAATTAAGTAAGCGAAAGGTAGTACAGGCGATTAAGAAGTGAAAGTGACAGAAAGTGCAAAATATCTAACCAGAAATGACGGGAGGACAAATGCTAGGCTGCAGAAGCGTGGATGACTTGATGAAAAGTGGTTTATCTTGTGTAGTGTATAGGAGGTATTAAAGAGACTTTCGGACAGAAGAGAAGTAGGTATATGAACATCAAGAGCTCATTCGGGAAGCCAGTGCGAAGACAGCAGGAGAGGGCTGGAAGTTAGAAGTAATTTATAGAAGGGATATACAAGGAATATGAACTTGGAAACAACATTATAGAAAGGGAACAGCAAGAAAATAATGTGGGAGTTACGATATAGGGAGATCAATTTTATAGAGAACTGAAATATCAAAATGGAGGCAATGCACATTTATTAAGTGAAATTTCGTCAGAATTACTGAGATCACTGGTAGAGACAGACTTGGTAACAATATGCTGCCTGATGTGCAATATGTACGAGGCTGGCAAAATAGCTTCAGGTTTCAAGAAGAATGACATAAGTCCAATCCCAAGGAATGCAAATGCTGAAAGATGTGATTAATGCCGAACTATCAGCTTAATAAGTCATGGGTGCGAAAAATTGTTTCCAATTATTTGCAGAATAATGTAAGAACCTCGAGGAAGGTTATTTCCTGTTGCGAAGAAATGAAGGTACATGCGATGTCGTACTGATCCTAAGATTTATCTTATAAGACAGGTTGAAGAAAGGCGGACCTAGGTTTATAGCATTTGTAGGTTTAGAACAATCTTTTGACGTTATTGACTGAAACACACTCTTTGACATTCTGAAGGTAACAGTGGCAGGGGATGAAACCTAAGCAATAACTGAGATTGGAGTGAGACAGTGTTGTAGCCTGTCTCCGATTTCACTCAACATGTACACTCAGGAAGCAGTATGGAAATCAAGGAGATATTTACAAAGGAAATTCAAACTCAAGGAAGAGGACTAAAATACATCGTGCACATAAGAATCATATGGCAGTACAAAGAGGTTATAAGGTGAACGTCGACAAAATTAAAACAAGCTAATGGAATGCAGTTGAGTTCATGACGATACTGATGGAATTAGAGTAGGAACCGGGATACAAAAAGTAGTAATACACTCCCCCACCAAAATTGCTACACCAAGAAGAAATGCAAATGATTAACGGGTATTCAATGGATAAATATAATATACTAGAACTGAAATGTTATTAAATTTTCACGCAATTTGGGTGCATAAATCCTGAGAAATCAGTACCCAGAACAACCACCTCTGGCCGTAATAACGGCCGAGATACGCCTGGGCATTGAATCAAACAGAGCTTGGATGGCGTGTACAGGTACAGCTGCCCATGCAGCTTCAACACGATACCACAGTTCATCAAGAGTAGTGATTGGCGTATTGTGAATAGCCAGTTACTCGGCCACCATTGACCAGACGTTTGCAATTGGTGAGAGTCTGGAGAATGTGATGGCCAGGACAGCAGTCGAGAATTTTCTGTATCCAGAAAGTCCCACACAGGATCTGCAACATGTGGTGGTGCATTATCCTGCGGAAATATGGGGTATCGCACTAATGAAGGGTAGAGCGAACGGTCGTTACACATCTGAAGTGTAACGTCTATTGTTCGAAGTGCCGTCAGTGCTCACAAGAGGCGTCCCAGACGTGTAACCAATGGCACCCCATACCATCACGCCGGGTGATACGTCAGTATGGCGATGACGAATACACCCTTCCAAGGTGCGTTCACCGCGATGTCGCCAAACACGGATGCGACCATCATGATGCTGTAAACAGAACCTGGATTCATACGAATGAATGACGTTTGCCATTCGTGCACCCAGGTTCGTCGTTGAGTACACCATCGCTCGCGCTCCTGTCTGTGATAGAGCGTAAAGGGTAATCGCAGCCATGGTCTCCGAGCTGATAATCCATGCTGGTGCAAACGTCGTCGAACTGTTCGCGCAGGTGGTTGTTGTCTTGCAAACGTCCCCATCTATTGACTCAGGGATCGAGACGTGGCTGCACGATCCGTTACAGCCATGCAGATAAGATGCCTGTCATCCCGACTGCTAGTGACACGAGGCCGTTGGGATCCAGCACGGTGTTACGTATTACCCTCCTGAACCCACCGATTCCATATTCTGCTAAGACTCATTGGATCTCGGCCAATGCGAGCAGCAATGTCGCGATACGATAAACCGCAATCGCGATAGGCTGCAATCCGACCTTTATCAAAGTTGGAAACTTGATGGTACGCATTTCTCCTCCTTACACAAATCATCACTAGGCAACGCCGGTCAACTGCTGTTTGTACACTCCTGGAAATGGAAAAAAGAACACATTGACACCGGTGTGTCAGACCCACCATACTTGCTCCGGACACTGCGACAGGGCTGTACAAGCAATGATCACACGCACGGCACAGCAGACACACCAGGAGCCGCGGTGTTGGCCGTCGAATGGCGCTAGCTGCGCAGCATTTGTGCACCGCCGCCGTCAGTGTCAGCCAGTTTGCCGTGGCATACGGAGCTCCATCGCAGTCTTTAACACTGGTAGCATGCCGCGACAGCGTGGACGTGAACCGTATGTGCAGTTGACGGACTTTGAGCGAGGGCGTATAGTGGGCCTGCGGGAGGCCGGGTGGACGTACCGCCGAATTGCTCAACACGCGGGGCGTGAGGTCTCCACAGTACATCGATGTTGTCGCCAGTGGTCGGCGGAAGGTGCACGTGCCCGTCGACCTGGGACTGGACCGCAGCGACGCACGGATGCACGCCAAGACCGTAGGATCCTACGCAGTTCCGTAGGGGACCGCACCGCCACTTCTCAGCAAATTAGGGACACTGTTGCTCCTGGGGTATCGGCGAGGACCATTCGCAACCGTCTCCATGAAGCTGGGCTACGGTCCCGCACACCGTTAGGCCGTCTTCCGCTCACGCCCCAACGTCGTGCAGCCCGCCTCCAGTTGTGTCGCGACAGGCGTGAATGGAGGGACGAATGGAGACGTGTCGTCTTCAGCGATGAGAGTCGCTTCTGCTTTGGTGCTTTCTTATTTCAATTTCCAGGAGTGTATATGAGAAATCGGTTGGAAACTTTTCTCATGTCAGCACGTTGTAGGCATCGCTACCGACGATAACACTGTGTGAATATTCTGAAAAGCTTATCATTTGTATATCACAGCATCTTCTTCCTGTCAGTTAAATTTCGCGTCTGTAGCACTTCATCTTCGTGCTGTAGCAATTTCAATGTCCAGTAGTGTAGTAGTAGAGACTATATAAAATGCTATTTGTGTATACTGTAGACTTGCGTGTTAGTGAAACGTGAACGATAAGTAGTTCAGTCAGAGAATGGAAGCTTCTGTAACGTGGACCTACTTCATAATGTAGAAGATTAGACGGGTAGATCGAATAACCAATGAGAATGTATTGCATGCTAAAAGGAAAAAGAGACTTTAATGTCCAACTTAACTAAAGAAGCAATCGGTTGACGGGACGTGAGGGAGTTATCAACGAATCGTCACTTTTCTAGTGGAGGAAAGTTTGGGAAGAAAAAATTTTAGAACAACAACGAGGCTTCAAAAGAATATAGTTTGGTGTACTTATTATGAGATTAAGCGGCTTGCACAGGAAAGACTAGAGGGGAGAATTGAATAAAACCAGTCTTCGTACTGAAGACCACAAAAAAATCAACAACAACCACAGCTACCAGTTCATGAACACTTGTTTCACACACTCGTCTCTTCGAAGACATCGCACAATCTGAAACATCCGTTTCTAACCACTGATCCACTGTCTGATGGCCCTTGAAGATTCTTTGAAGTCAGGACAATCACTCGAGTTTTGGTCCTCCTGCTCACTTTGAATGAGATGGATGAACACTTCATACGCGGTACTTTGGAACGCTTGCGTTCGAGTCGCTCGCAACTCCAGATAATCCGCAAGAGAGCATCTACACTAAATTTATAAAGGTAGCATAACGGATCCTCCAACATTTTTTAATTATATGAACCTAAGTTGTAAATTTTGCAGCATAGCTTCTGGTATGAAAATATAAGAGAGGCATATCTCCAGGTCCTGAGATACGGCAATGGATGAAAGAACTGGGTCAATGCGCCTTCCCTTCAACTGCATTTTCGGCGCCGTATGCCAACCGCATTGTGGGCAAATACGCTACTGCATGTGTCCGTGGGCGCCCACACTGTTTGCCCGCCGGCGCTCCCAGCCGGCAGTTCCCCCTCCACCTCTCTGTTGACATAACTCATTTGTTAACTATGTAGGCGCTGAAAGAACGGTCAGTTTCCTTTGTGTAGTTAGAGCTGTCGATGTCGAAGCCTCTTCTTCATTTGCAGTATAGAAAAATTAGTGAGAATAAAGTGACTGAGGAGGAGTTTAAATTGTCCAAACAAAAATCAGTCGAATCCCTACGTTTGAGCCCAAGCTTTAAGGAGATAACTTTGTTAGTGGAATAAAACCAGACCTCAGCGTCTTTTTTGTAATGCTACTTTTTTGGTGCGGAAGAGGCCCAATGTGAACCGGCATTTTCAACTCCTTCATAAGAAATTAGTGATGCCTCTGGCTACTGAGTAAAGGCAGGCCAAACTTCTCCATCTGAGACAGAATTAAGAGAATGAAGAAAATTTATCTAGTTATATAGCATATCTTGAAAATGTCACAATTACACTCCTGGAAATTGAAATAAGAACACCATGAATTCATTGTCCCAGGAAGGGGAAACTTTATTGACACATTCCTGGGGTCAGATACATCACATGATCACACTGACAGAACCACAGGCACATAGACACAGGCAACAGAGCATGCACAATGTCGGCACTAGTACAGTGTATATCCACCTTTCGCAGCAATGCAGGCTGCTATTCTCCCATGGAGACGATCGTAGAGATGCTGGATGTAGTCCTGTGGAACGGCTGGCCATGCCATTTCCACCTGGCGCCTCAGTTGGACCAGCGTTCGTGCTGGACGTGCAGACCTCGTGAGACGACGCTTCATCCAGTCCCAAACATGCTCAATGGGGGACAGATCCGGAGATCTTGCTGGCCAGGGTAGTTGACTTACACCTTCTAGAGCACGTTGGGTGGCACAGGGTACATGCGGACGTGCATTGTCCTGTTGGAACAGCAAGTTCCCTTGCCGGTCTAGGAATGGTAGAACGATGGGTTCGATGACGGTTTGGATGTACCGTGCACTATTCAGTGTCCCCTCGACGATCACCAGAGGTGTACGGCCAGTGTAGGAGATCGCTCCCCACACCAAGATGCCGGGTGTTGGCCCAGTGTGCCTCGGTCGTATGCAGTCCTGATTGTGGCGCTCACCTGCACGGCGCCAAACACGCATACGACCATCATTGGCACCAAGGCAGAAGCGACTCTCATCGTCCCTCCATTCACGCCTGTCGCGACACCACTGGAGGCGGTCTGCACGATGTTGGGGCGTGAGCGGAAGACGGCCTAACGGTGTGCGGGACCGTAGCCCAGCTTCATGGAGACGGTTGCGAATGGTCCTCGCCGATACCCCAGGAGCAACAGTGTCCCTAATTTGCTGAGAAGTGGCGGTGCGGTCCCCTACGGAACTGCGTAGGATCCTACGGTCTTGGCGTGCATCCGTGCGTCGCTGCGGTCCGGTCCCAGGTCGACGGGCACGTGCACCTTCCGCCGACCACTGGCGACAACATCGATGTACTGTGGAGACCTTACGCCCCACGTGTTGAGCAATTCGGCGGTACGTCCACCCGGCCTCCCGCATGCCTACTATACGACCTCACTCAAAGTCCGTCAACTGCACATACGGTTCACGTCCACGCTGTCGCGGCATGCTACCAGTGTTAAAGACTGCGATGGAGCTCCGCATGCCACGGCAAACTGGCTGACACTGAAGGCGGCGGTGCACAAATGCTGCGCAGCTGGCGCCATTCGACGGCCAACACCGCGGTTCCTGGTGTGTCTGCTGTGCCGTGCGTGCGATCATTGCTTGTACAGCCCTCTCGCAGTGTCCGGAGCAAGTATGGTGGGTCTGACACACCGGTGTCAATGTGTTCTTTTTTCCATTTCCAGGAGTGTATTTATAAAGGTTTATGTGATTTTGCCCTCTACTATCCCTCTTCCTGGTAGCGTATTTACAGGAAAAGAAATATATCATCCACAGTGATGGTGCACTGAGAGTGAGTATCACATACCTCTTAAGATAACCAAAAAAGCGCGATAATTCAGCGATGGAGAATTTGTTAAAGAGTGTTGTGATGCTGCCACGACAGTCTTGTATCCAGCGACCCTTCCGGTTTTCGGAACAGTTCCTCCTTCACGAAGAACCATTAGCAGACATGTCGAAGAAATGGAAAACTTGGTAGAAACAAATCTGAAAGATATGAATTAAGATTTGTCCTTTTTTTTCTTATTGGCTTTGAATGAAAGAATGTGTGAAATGAATATTGCTCAGCTTGCTGTATTTGTGAGAGTTATAGACGCTGAGCTCAATTTAATGGAGGAAGTCATTGATTTAGTGCCAAAGCACGATAAACTACTGCGGAAGACATATTTGTAGCTTATGAAACTTTATGGAAAGATATCAAATTTGTTGCAAAATACTTGCAACAGATGGGACTCCTGCATGACTGGTCAAAATTCGGTATCGCTGCTTTGATAAGGATCAAGGTGTAAAGGGTTGAAATCCAACAGTGAATACCAGCGATACAACGCGTCCTACATCTAGTTAATCTGCTGGAAAAATGTGCCGAAATAAGAGACGTGTTTTACTTTGCTTTAAAAACTGATAATACGAGGGACGATCTATAGATAATGCGACAGTTTTTTCTCGACCAGTCCCGCCTCAAAAACTGTGGGATTTGTTGTGCGACAGCGTGGAATATTCCTGCTTCAGTCCCTGTAGTTCCGTGAATTTCCGGTAGGTGGCGGCTCTATATGTATCTTTCAAAATGGCGTCTGTATCGGAGGTGCGTTCCAGGCAGAGAGCTGTCATTAAGTTTCTTTTGACAGAAAACCAAAGAGTCGCTGTTGTCCGTTGGCGCTTGAAGGATGTCTGGCAGTGAGCAAAAGCACGCCTCCTCTGTTATCATACAAAGAATGTCGCGCGTACCTGTCTGATGTTCGGCGTGCCGGCTGTCCCTACACAGTTTTGACTCCTGCAACGGTGGAGAACGCTGACATTTAATCGAGGTGATCAACGAATCACAGTCAAACACTTTGCTCCACAACTGCACCTATCTGCTGGCAGTGTTAACACCTTCGTCCACCAGTAAGGGAACTGAAAGGAGTGTGCCATTCCTCATCCACACTACAGCCCCGATCGCAAACCTTCCGACTTCCATGTGTTTGGCTCAATGAAGGATGCACTCCTTGGGAAGCAGTACGTGGATGATGGGGAGGTTATTGATGCAGCAAGACGCTGGCTTCGACATCGACCAGTGGAGAAGTACCATGCGGGCATAAAGGCCCTCACAGTGAGGTGGCGTAAGCCCGTCACATGTACGGAGATTATGATGAAAAATAGAGTTTCATAGCCAACAGAGTGTGGAATAATACGGTGTACTGGAGTGATGAATAAAACCAACTTGATTTCCGAAACAAATGTGTTGCGTTACTTACTGAACCCTCCTCGAGTAAGTAAAGTAACACAGTTTGGGACACCGGTAGTTTAAATTCTTCCTGGCAGAACTGGGGTGTGATTATGGAGATGTGCCGTGTTTTTTTGGAATTTCAGTGGCCATGTAGAATTGTGGTTTTAGAATTCTTTTTAACCTATTACTCATAGACATAAAATGAACGCCAGTGTTAACAGTTTGGTGACCTACAGTGGATAATAGATGTAGCCTCTTTAACTGACCCTACAATACACCTGAATGTCTTGACTACAACTTTGTAGGATAGACATAAATTAATTGCCGACGTTTTTGACACCGGCTTTGGATTTTAAAAGAAAATTGCTTTTGGTGGATAAAGCAACTTTCAGGAAGTACATTTAGATTTGGTGACTTAAATAGATTTGAACTTGATGTTAGTGCTTTTGCAACTCATTTTGCAGTGGACACTGATAGTGCGCATCCTAAAATTGGAGCTCTTTTGCATCCATTGTAATCGTGTGCTCATGGACAGCTTTTGTACCGCAGAAAATATTGAAATTCCCTCGATGATATTTTGCGCAGTTCTTGAAACCAACAAAGTCGAATCTTACGAGTAGTCTTATTGACATTTACGTGACTGGAGAGATACGTCTGATGACCAGTAATGCCACACCAAACACAGACATGCTAGTGAAAAACTGTTTAAAGACAAAAATAGAGCGATGGAAATAGAGGTTTCTTTTTTAGTTATAGGTACTAGGCTAGCTCAGATTTTCAAAATAAACAATAGCCTGATGTGCTGACATTGGTAACGGTATGTGGCATCTTATGTGGAACAAAGTTGTTCGCATATAATGGGAACAAATTTACAAAACCATACACCCTTAATTTGGGTATATTTGAGGCAACTGTGGGAGGCCGAGTGAAAATAATCGGACCGAATTAAAAAGAAAATGTACTTCATTTTCAAATATACTACTCTACTGCTGCCTAATATTACTTCCCAAATTTGGTAGAGAAGATATCTAGTCGCTTGGTATCTGCAGTCAGGTGAAAAACGTTAGTTATAAACACGAAGTAGACATAGGACTTGGTCAAAACATCAGAAATTAAACAAATATTGATTGTGAGTTTACAGTATATTTGTAATAGTTTTGGTGTTGTGCTGATCTAACAATATTTTAGGTCGTGGAACGAGGGAAAATAATCTGTGCTTTCTGGTGAATCCTTAAGAACAGTCGTCAATAATTACTTTGTGTAACGAAAAAAAAGTTAAATATAATGGCAGAGACAGGACATTAAATCTAACTGCTTTGTTTAGAATGGAGACCATAGCGACACAAGTGCCTTTTGACTTTAACATAAGTTAACGAAAACAGGAAATGTTACACCACAAACGCCTTGACTGAATCCTACCAAACTAGTACTGTAGTATTACCATGCGTGTGGGATATGATGATTAAAACTTTACCCTGATGCAAGACTATTTGGAGTACAGATAAAAGCTATTCCTACAGATGAAGAATGACACGAGTACATGATGGATGTTGTGTAAGTCTAACGTTATTAGAAAATTTCAGGCGCCGACTGCAAAACAAAATGCCGACGAAGTACTTCCGCAAGTTATCGGAATTTTTAGCCCTCTGACTAAGGCAGAGTCATTCACAGAAGGGACAATGGAGGCTCACACCGACCGATCACACCGACAGATGAATGTAAACAAGAGATGTCAACAAGGTTGATTAAGGACGACACTGCGACGAGAGGTGTAGGCAAGGGTCCTTCTGGAAGGACTACACTTCAAGAAGATCGTGGGATTGTTCAGATGGCTCTGACGAATAGACGGACGACTGTAAATGCAATCCAGGTAGGGGTTATAGGCCGGCCGAGGTGGCCGAGCGGTTCTAGACGCTACAGTCTGGAACCACGTGACAGCTACGATCGCAGGTTCGAATCCTGCCTTAGGCATGGATGTGGGTGATATCCTTAGGTTAGTTAAGTTTAAGTAGTTCTAAGTTCTAGAGGACTGATGACCTCAAAATTTAAGTCCCATAGTGGTCAGATCCATTTGAACCATTAGGGGTTATAGGCAGACTGTCACCATGAACAGTCGGAAAGACATTACTGGAAGGTGTGTTGAGATCTCGAGGTCCCCCACGTCGTTCACCGCTGACATATACCGAAAGACAAAAGGTGCTATCATACTAGCATAGTGGAGAGCCAGAGTAATCTGGCACAATGAATGGCGTTTTGTGGTGTTCAGCACTGAACTTCGCTCCTGTTTACTGAGTGGTGGGAGGGGGGGGGAGGGGGAGGGTGCAGATTGACGCCACCGTGTCCTTGTGTGATTTGGTGAAAGGTCACAGGATGCAGCTCTTCTGTGTTTATGGACAGATTTGGTAGCTGTTGACGGATGGCAAAATGCTCGCCACTATAAGGCATGAATGCTAAAACCTCATGTCATATCCTTCATCACCAAAGTACAAAATTGCATATTGCAACAGAAAATGCGTTAGCCCCACTGCAGATCACATCACAAATGTCTTGAGGAATATACGGATCCCTCATTAGCCGCAGGGCCTCCTGAGGCGTCACCCATAGAGCATGTCTGCGATGACGCAAACTTTCACACGAGCGTGTAGCCAACAGTCTTCATGAATTAACATAGCATTTTTTCATGCAGGGAAAGACAATTCTTAGGATGACTTTCTATGGTTCTTTCCTTCCATGCCACAATGAACGCAAGAGCTGGCGTCACACCATACTGACGTTCATAATTGTTGTCAGTTTTTAATGTAATAAACGTTTAATCATTTAACACGAGTTATTACGCGGACATATCTGGAAAGTGTGATACATATTTAACGGTCGCTTCATGGTGCTAAGCTTTCCATCTTCATCATTTTGTATCTGGAGTAATACCATGTACTGATCAACAACAATTGCTTAAACAAAACAGTTCTGCTCCAGTTGAGATTACTAAATGCAGTGGACATAAATTCTAGAATGAAATTTTCGCTCAGCAGTGGAATGGGCGCTGATATGAAAATTACTGGCTGATTAAAAATGCGTGTAGGACGGAGACTCGAAGTCGAGGACCTTGGATTTCACGGAGACGTGCTCTATCGACTGAGTTATTGAGAGCTATGGAGGCAACACTCACAACCGGTCACCACGGCTTTACTCCTAGGAATTCTTCATGTTCTACCTTCCAAACTTCACAGAAGTTCCCCTGCGAAACTTGCGGGACTAGCACACCTGGAAGAAAGTATATTACGAAGATATGGCTTAGCCACAGCTCAGGGGTTGTTTTCATGAAATTTTCACTTAGCAGCGGAGTGTGCGTTAATATGAAACTTCTTAGCAGATTAAAACTGTGTGCCCAACCGGAGTTCGATCTCGGAACCTTTGCCTTTGGCGGGCAGGTCCTCTTTGAGCACTTACTCTACAACACTTCTCTGCGAAAGGCAGAGGTTCGGAGTACGTGTTTCGGTCTGGCATACAGTTTTAATCTGCCAACAAGCTTCGGCATGAATCCTACATTATCGACCACTGAAACTCTATTTAAAATTTCATTTATTTCCTTTATTGAGTACCTAGGGCCTCTGAAGAGTATTAGGTTTACGGCCATGTCTTTCTTCTATTTTCTTATTACTCTCCTAAATTATCTTGTCAGGATTATTCTACTATATACACACTACCTGAGTACCAGCCGTTTCCTGGATATGCACTTATTCACGTCTTCTATTAGTCCATCTCCTGCTTCCCCGCCTCTCAGCCCATCTGCACCTTTCCTCTCTCTCTGCCCATCTCCCCCTTCCTCTTCTCTCTGTACATTTCCTTCTACCCTGTCTACCTGTCCATATGCAACTACTCCCTCTCACTGACCACCCTTTCCTCTCTCCTCTCTGTCTCCGTCAGCTCTTATCTGCCTTTCTGTTCATCACCTCGTTCCCCTCTATTTGTCCATCCCCTCATATTTACTTTTTTTGTTAACCTCCTCTTCCCTCTTCTATCTGTTTACCTCCTTCTCTTATCTCCCCCTGTCCATCCCTCCTCCCCTCTGTCTCTCTCCTTCTTCCCCCTCTCCCTGCCGGTCTCCTCCAACCCCTCCTTCTGTTCATCACCTCCACATCCGATATCTGTCCACCTCCTCGTCCTCCTCTCTCTCTCTGTGTCCTCTTCCCTTTCTCTCTCCGTTTCTTCGTCCTCTTCCCGGTGTCCACCTCCTCCTCTTCCCTGTGTGTGTCCATCTCCTCCTTCTCCCTCTCTATCTGTGTACATCTCCGTCTCCCCTTTTCTCATCACATTATCATCCTCACCTCAATAGAAGGTTGCTGGTTCTTACCGTTATAGCATTGCTTTCCAGATTCTAGGTAATACTTGTACCAAGTTTGATTGAAATCGATCCACTAGTTTAGGAGGAGCTTTTCATTCGCAGCTTTAGCCATGTAGGCACTTATCACTTGTATTTCGTGTACATTTAACGTATTTCAGCGACTTTTGACACATATTTCGCCTGTATCTCTAGAGAATTTTACCCTGCAATTTCATTTTCACACAATTCATTGCTTATGACGTCATATCTCCTGAGATATGGGTCGTACGAGGATATATCTTTGCAGGTACATTCAGTGACATATATGAATTCTGTCTGAGAAATGTGTTGGGAGTAGAGTTAGTAGTAAAGAAATAATAGACTACTGGCCATTAAAATTGCTACACCAAGAAGATTACGTGCTACAGACGCGAAATTTAACCGACAGGAAGTAGATGCTGTGATGTGCAAATGGTTAACTTTTCAGAACATTCACACAAGGTTGTCGCCGGTGACGACACCTACAACGTGCTGACACAAGGAAAGTTTCCAACCGATTTTTCATACACAAACAGCAGTTGACCGGCGTTGCCTGGTGAAACGTTGTTGTGTAAGGAGGAGAAATGCGTACCATCACGTTTTCGACTTTGATAGAGGTCGCATTGTAGCCTATCGCGATTACGGTTTATCGTATCGCGACATTACTGTTCGTGTTGATCGAGATCCAATGACTGTTAGCAGAATATGGAATCGGTGGGTTCAGGAGGGTAATACGGAACGCCGTGCTGGATCCCAACGGCCTCGTATCACTAGCAGTCGAGAAGATAGGCATCATATCCGCATGGCTGTAACGGATCGTGCAGCTACGTCTCGATCACTGAGTCAACAGATGAGGACGTTTGCAAGACAACAACCATCTGCACGAACAGTTCGACGACGTTTGCACCAGCATGGACTATCAGCTCGGAGACCACGGCTGCGGTTATCTTTGACGCTGCATCGCAGACAGGAGCGCCTGCGATGGTGTACTCACCGACGAACCTGGGTGCACGAATGGCAAAACGTCACTTTTTCGGATGAATCCGGGTTCTGTTTACAACATCATGATGGTCGTTCCTTGTTTGGTGACATCGCGGTGAACGCACATTGGAAGCGTGTATTCGTCATCGCCATACTGACGTGTCATCCAGCGTGATGGTATGGGGTGCCTTTGGTTACCCGTCGTGGTCACCTCTCGTTTGCATTGACGGCACTTTCAACAGTGGACGTTATATTTCAGATGTGTTATGAACAGTGGCTCTGCCCTTCATTCGATCCCTGCGAAACCATTTATTTCAACAGGATAATGCACGACCTCATGTTTCAGGTCCAGTACTGGTCTTTTTGGATACAGAAAATGTTCGACTGATGCCCTGGTCAGCACATTCTCCAGATCTTTCAGCAATTGAAAACATCTGGTCAATGGTGGCCGAGCAACTGGCTCGTCACAATACGCCAGTCACTACGCTTACTGAACTGTGGTATCGAGTTGAAGCTGCATGGGCAGCTGTACCTGTACACGCCATCCAAGCTCTGTTTGATTCAATGCCCAGGCGTATCTCGGCCGTTATTACGGCCAGAGGTGGTTGTTCTGGGTACTGATTTCTCAGGATTTATGCACCCAAATTGCGTGAAAATTTAATAACATTTCAGTTCTAGTATATTATAATTATCCATTGAATACCCGTTTATCATGTGCATTTCCTCTTGGTGCAGCAATTTTAATGGTCAGTAGTGTAAATTAAAGCGTCACGCATGGCGTGGCAGTTTATCTAGCACCTCAGTGTTTACGACATCAGTCTCCTCAATTTTGGGTCGTACAACCATATATTCTTGCAAGTTCATTCAACGAACTATGTGAATACCATGTGCCAATGTGTTGCGAATAGAGTTACTAGTACAGGAGTAACAAACTAATACGTTGTGGCTGATACAGCAAATGTTATTGCGTGAAAATCGAAAATGTAGTAAGCGATAAACTTTTATCCGTTCATCATTTTGCTAGTGATGTCTGCTAGAAAAATTCTCATAAAGGGTTGAAATTGTGTGTAAAGTTTGTTGCAAGTCGCTAAGTGCTCTCATTCTCTAACCCTTTATGAATGAAGTATGGCTATTTGCGCGTCGTGAGGTAAAATACTTTTTCATCCTCAATTTCACCCCTTTGAGAGGGAGTTGGTTCTTGCCCCCAAAGTGGTTGTGTCCAGACAGGAGGTGATATATGTAACAAGTTTGGTCATAATCGATCTAGTGTTTTACAAGGATATGATGAACATACTTACACACTTTTCTGATATCTATTGATTACATACATTGCTTAGCTAGCGCCCAGTATAATCCCATATGTGTTCCATTGGATCTGAATCAGGGGAACCTGGTGGCCGACACATCAGTGGCATTTACTGTCATTCTCCTCAAACCTCTGTAGCACGATATAGGCCTTGTGACCCCGACATTTGTCCTGCTGGAAGATTTCAAGCATGAACGAATCCAAATGGTCCGCAATAATGTTCATGTAGTCCACAGTTGTCATGATGCCTTCAGTTATTACCAAAGGCGCCATGTAAGCCCGGGTGAAAGTGCTCTACCGCACAATACTGCCCCAATGGCCTGCCTTCATGACGCGATCCATTTTTGGAGCAGTCGTCTGTCTGGATGACGGCGTAATCACACACTAGAATTCACATGCTGTAATAAGAAACGTAATTCGACCGACCAGGTGACAAGTTTTCATTGATCCACGGTCCATCTCGATGATTCCGTGGCTACGGTAATCGTAAATGGTAATGACTGTGAATCAATAATGAACCACGTAAAGTCATCAGTCCTGGAGCCAAATGTTCAGATATTTGCGTTGAACTGTGTGCCTTGAAACAATTATACCTGCAGGTTCGCCGATGACATTGTAATTCTGTCAGAGGCAGCAAAGGACTTGGAAGAGCAGTTGAACGAAATAGACAGTGTCTTGAAAGGAGGATATAAGACGAACATCAACTAAAGCAAAAGAGGACAACGGAATGTAGTTTAATTAAGTCTTAGCATTTCACACGTACAGTGTCAGAATGTTGTGGAGAACATCGATGCCAGAACGAATATCGAGTTTTGAAAAAAGACAGGAGACAAAAATCTCGTCTGATATATCTGCCTACTGGGTCCTTTCACCAAAGAAGCAGTTATTGCTCAAGAACAAGTTGAACTGGAACAGCGGATGTAGTCCCTGTGGTGTGTGCAAACGATAAGGAGGCTGTAGACTACTACTCCTAGTGTTTTAGTTCACAACAAAATCTGAGGCACTCCTAGGATCCTTCAATCGCAGGTACTGACATAATTTGAGTTACAATATGTGTAGAACCAGGCTACAGCTTAACGTAAATCTGTCGATCGTTACACACAAAGCGTACCAGGACAGTGTTCGTTACAATACCAACACATCATAAATCAAGAACTTAAGAGAGTCAGCCCTACACGGTGGCCACAACAGAAGTCATCTGAAGTGGTATTTGTCGGTTACATATCTAAAAAAAAAAAAAAAAAAAAAAAAAAAAAAAAAAAAAAAAAAAAAAGTGGAAAAAAAGAAATAACTGTATCAATTACGTATTGTTTCATACCCAACTGAAGAAACTGAAATTTTGTTGCTAGTACAGTCGTGCTGCAGTTACGGTGTTTAAGTTTTTGTGGTTGTGGTCTTCAGTCCTGAGACTGGTTTGATGCAGATCTCCATGCTACTCTATCCTATGTGATTTACCCATCTAATCTTCAGCATTCTTCTGTAGCACTACATTTCTAAAGCTTCTATTCTCTTCTTATCCATACTATTTATTGTCCATGAGTCACTTCCATACATGGCTACGCTCCATACAAGTACTTTCAGAAACCACTTCCTGACACTTAAACCTTCACTCGATGTTAACAAATTGCTCTTCTTCAGAAACGCTTTCCTAGCCATTGCCAGTCTACATTTTATATCCTCTCTACTTCGACCATCATCAGTTATTTTGCTCCCCAAATAGCAAAACTCATTTACTACTTTAAGTGTCTCATTTCCTATTTTAATTCCCTCAGCATCACCCGACTTAATTAAACTACATTCCGTTATCCTCGATTTGCTTTAGCTGATGTTCGTCTTATATCCTCCTTTCAAGACACTGTCTATTCCGTTCAACTGCTCTTCCAAGTCCTTTGCTGTCTCTGACAGAATTACAATGTCATCTGCGATCCTGAAAACTTTTATATCTTCTCCATGGATTTTAATACCTACTCCGAATTTTTCTCTTGTTTCCTTTGCTGTTTGCTCAATATGCAGATTAAATAACATCGGGGAGAGGCTACAACCCTGTCTCACTCCCTTCCCAACCACTGCTTCCATTTCATGCCCCTAGACTCTCAAGTTACTGTGGCTATTATTAGTAACAAACGAATGTGTTGAATTGAAATGAGAAAGGTAAGAGTTCAAACGTCCCTGAAATACGATATAAATATAGAGTGTTCGGAAATTCCTGTTCCAAAGTTGTAGGACTTGTACAGGGGAGTGAGTACATAATATTTTGGACAGGAAACCGCATCTATGACGGTTTCAGTACAGATATTTAACTCATCCACTTCTGCCTGAGGAACTGAATTGGGCGTGACATGTTACCATTATATGGTAGCGATTCTAAAGCAAACGTAGCGTAACATCTATTTATCACCTAACCACATTTGTTTGTTTTCACACTTTAACATTACATGTGTACAGTGTTTCAAAATAAAAAGGAACCCAGTATACTATATGTACACAACGTAATGTTTAAGTGTTCATACAAAAAAATCCGCTTAAGTGATAAATGAATGTTTCTTTATGTTTCCTTGCGGAATGTTACCTAATAATTGTACTGTGTCACGCCCAATTCAGTTCCTCAGTTAAACATCTGAACTGAAACTCATATAATGGAAACGGTTTCCGGACATGGATTTCTGTTCAAAATGTTAAGTACTCGCTCCACTCTAGTCCTAGAAGTCTGAACCGGGATTTCTGAACACATTACGTTACGATTACGTTAAAAGTTCAGTAGTGTGTGTGCATACGTTTCGTGATCTGTACGATAAGAGTTTACAAGTTTTTCATCTGTTGTAGATTCAATGGCATTGTATTACGCCCTGTCAGCTCTTGAAAGCCACATGTTACTTTTGGTAGCCTGTCAAGTATATACTATGCTATCGTGCTTGGGGACCATGGCTTAGGACCCGAAACGAAGATCAGATCTGGGATCCTCTGGAGACGACATCTGTGCGACAGGTACAGGATCTACCGACAGCAACATGCACGCAGGCTGCAGTAGTAATGTAATCTGGAGGAATCGCGCGAACACTAATAATGGTTGTCGGAAACGGCCAGCCCACTAGTACAGCCTTCATTCACTTCCAGTTATGATATTTCCATACTGAATTGAATGGCGACTACGTCCTGGTACACCGATATCTGAAAGAATTCAAACTCTTCCGTATGGCAAATGAGGGGTCTATTATTCGAATTTTCTGCAACACCCGAAAATGGATCTAGATAAAAGTCTGCACTTGCGGCTAGAGGATTTTTCAGTCAATAAGAAACCTGTAATTAATTTTAACCTGTGAATATTAACAATATCAGTAAGTCCTTCATTGCACTCATCACGTTATACTTCATTTCCTGAAATGCGATCTAATTTGTATGCATTTTGTGTGTGTGTGTGTGTGTGTGTGTGTGTGTGTGTGTGAGAGAGAGAGAGAGAGAGAGAGAGAGAAAGGGGGGAGGGAGAGCTAGAGAGAGAGACGGAGAGACAGAGAGAAACAGAGGGAGAAACGGATAGAGGGAGAGAGAGAGAGAGAGAGAGAGAGAGAGAGAGAGAGAGAGAGAGAGACAGAGGAAGAGAGAGGGAGAGACGGGTAGAGGGAGAGAGAGAGAGAGAGACAGAGGCAGAGGAAGAGAGAGGGAGAGACGGGTAGGGAGTGGGCAAGAGAGAAAGACACTGGTAGGAGATGGGAGAGAGAAAACGGCCGAGTGGGTGGGCGGTTAGCTGAAGGTCGCACGTCTTTTATTTTTAGGTAATGAGAGAGTGGCTGGGCAGATGTATGATTTACGCACTTGTGCAGCTCCAGTAAGGGCGTGCGGGGCATTCTACGTTACGAGGCTTAGGGATATGTTGGCTGCATCGGTGGTCTCCATGAATAAACTGGACGGGTGCTGTTTTGTACCGCCAGTTTGTCAACCCACTTTCCACCGTTGCGTCACAGCGGTCGCTCTCCCTCACGTATTTGTTGGATGTATGATTACAGATGAGCATCACTTTCCTACGTATCATACATAAGGTGATATTAAACAGACACCAGCGCGCACAGAGAGGGCTAAAAAGAAGTCATAAGTTGCAGGTTGAATGTTGGGGCGGAAAAAAACGTAGCTGTCCTGGCAGTTTGATACTGTGTGCGGAATAATGAGCCATTACTCAGAGACAATAGGTGTACACGTGTTGTAGAGCTGCATACCAATATTTAAAGTAAAGACGTAACAAAGATCATTACTTATTGAGACATACAACAGAAAACTGGCTAGAAAAGAGGAGGGTATACAAAATGTGAAATGTTTGCAGCTTCAATGACAAGCTAATCTTAAGTGATAATATCAGCTGCCTGCGCTTCAGTTGCGCTAGCGAGGGTTCTCGTCTGTTAATTTCTTATTCTTGTGTTAATCATTTCTTAAATGATACTGAATTATTACTTATTTATTATTCGTATTTTGTTCCGTTAGCATCAAGCTGCGTAACTAATCACGACCTTGCATTGCAAAAGTGATACATATAGCGTTAGCGGTGCACGGAAATTAGTTATTCTGAGCCTATTTTGAGCCTTAACCGCACAGATCGGTCCTTGAATGCATCCTGTGTGTTTAGTGCATTCATTACAGTAAGTGCGTGGCGTTTAGTAAAACCTAACTTACAAAATGACCACATTCGTACCTACTGGGTGATACTGACGGTCCATTGTTATAGCTCCGGAAAATTTCATGTTGAAATATTTTCAGTTTTTTCATGACGTCTGCTCGTGATGGGTCAGCAGCTTTCACTAAACTCTTGTCATCTGACAATAAGCATGTCGAAATGTACTGATTTAAGATTCAGCTTTCGATGTTGCTGAGCAACAGTCATACAATATATTTTAAAGGAACTGTTTAATTGTTTATTTAAGTATAACCCAGGAGTCGGTCTTTTGTGCCACTTTCAAGTATTTGATTTTTATGTATTTAACATATATTGCACGACACTAAACATGTAAGGCTCAACGTTGGCCATCAATTAAGAAAAAAATAGGCTTCTCATGAAATGCCAGATGTAAAATCACCATCTTGTAACGGATCAGTAAATAATCGTGGAAGCACGTCATATTTAGTAAAAACAGGATTACGATGGTAAATAAAATATGAGTACATTTCTTACAGCGTAGTGATGGTCATTGCGATTTAAGGACATAACAAATAAAAATGATTGAAACAACATTTTCTATAAATATTAGATTTTTTGAGGATATGGGTGTATTCCACCCTAACCTTTTTTTAACCTATAAAACCTAGAGCTAAAATGGTAAAAATTCCACAAAAATCGGCGATGTGTGTAAATCACTTATTAAATAAGGTGCATTCAAATTGCTCTGCTCAACGAGAAAGATTTATACAACGCTGAATTCAAGAACTGAGTGCCTAATCATTCAGCTTCGCAGAGGGAATAGAATGATACGCAATCAAGTTTGAGAGAATTGCGCTTGAGTAATATAGAATACATATTTGTACCTCCACTGTTCGTAGAAGACTGGTTACTGTCGGTCTTCCAGTACACTGGTTAAGAACGGAAGCCAGATCAGTATCTGTAATCGATAAGAAGAGACTCATTTGAGCTAGCGATATTGAAACCCAACTGCGAATGACTGGAGCAAGATGGAAGAATCTCTTTTACAGCTTCTTAAAATTCCATGAAATAAAGCTTCTTTCTAAAGAAATACACATTTCTGTCGAGACACACTACTAAAAAGAGAGTGACTTCTAGCATCTGTTTTGACAACCGTTTAAAACTTGATGCAAATATTTCTTTATTTGTCATTGCCGACTTGCTCTGCACACAAAAGGACGTTTTTCTTATGTGGTGATAGCAGTCACTATCTGAGGAGAACTACTGATAAAGTGTGTGGCACCGAGCTTCTGTTTTGGTCAGGAGTATCATGTTCTTACTGGGATAGGTGGCCAATATAATCTTGGAACGTTAATGGTTCAACAACAATATAAAAATCTCTGGACGAAAATATTCTGGCCCAGTTGATGGAGTGGTTTCCACGTGGTAACTTTGACATCATGCATTATGAAGCATTATATTATTAAGAAAAATAAATCACAGAACTTTTGGGTGAAAATGATTTGAAATCTTTTTCATGGTCAGTGAACAGCCCAGACATTAGCTGAATAAGACATCTGGTAAAAACTGTGAAGCAAATATTGAAGAAAAACCACTATTACAACCGAGGTGTAGCTCATCGAGATTCTTACAGAAGTACAGCACTCTGTTAAAGGAACTAATATTTGCACATTTTTTTGTAGAAAGCAATCAGAGTAGAATCGAATTATTAATAACGGTAAGAGGCGCGAGCGAAAAATATTAGTTTCACATTTAATCATTAAAGAATTGAGTATGTAACACATGTATGCTGCTCTTCGCGAATATATATATAACCAGAAACATTGCTTTTACATAATTGCACGTTTTACAGCATATATACTATATTATGCCACTTGCCACTGAAGACGATTACACTGATGCGATGGGAAGTCACACAGAATATAATGAAAAAACTTTCTAGTTTTTCAACGGCAGGAATAATGAACCAAATTTTAGTTTAAGATCTTATCACTGTCTTGTGGTCAATGTATCTAAAGTAGAGCCTGACCCATAAACACTTCCTGTGGGGCACTATGTAATTGGACTCTCTTTTACCGCAATGCTGGTAGAAATTCCAAATATTGTAATTTAATGCTCGCAGATTGAGAACTGTTTGCAAATATTAGTGTGGTAGTTATCGTCACAGGGCACAGTCTGTCCCGTAAAGCAATGAAAGATCACCTATGACTTGAACTATTTATTATATGCTGCACATCCTCCGGAAAAGGAAGTTGCCGTAAGCTAATCACCTGAAAATTATGAAAGACTTTTCACAGCATATCACAGTACTACAATTCTGCAAGGCGCTACGCAGCAGGCAGTGTCTACACTTCCTACATAAAGCTGGTCGGTCCTGCAGTAATTAACGCTTGAACCCAACACAAGTATTTCAGTTCTGTCTACAATCTCCATATAGCAGGGATATGATTACATGTTATAATCGACTTACAGATCTGCATTGTTCCTAAAAAGCAACACGACAGAAATAATGCAATTAGCTACGCAACATCCACTGCGACTCTGCAAATAACTAGTTAATACTCATGAATCATCGCAGTCGTAGTGAGTGCAGAGCTGTTTACTAATTAAATGCAGCAGCATCTCAGTCACATTGCTGTACTACAGAAAATAGTTAGGAAAATCTTTTCTCAGGTAAACCCACGAAAGCGTGATATTGACATTATAGCCACAAGAGGTGTTTAACGGGAAAATGCGACTACAAAGCAACACGACGAACTACTGCATTATTCATGTTTTAGTCAATTAATTGGCATCGCTTAAACCAGAGACACGTTGCGTTGCGTGATATATTGCCAAGTATTGAAACAAGTAATACTTATAACGTCGAGCGCACTCCTCCAACCACTGTGTCGGAGGGATAAAAAGTACTGTTAAAACAATGGGATGTTCGACCGCACCCAGCGACAAGGGATATAGAGATCTCAGAACGGCCGACACCCTACCATTAGCACGTGTGCATGGCTTTAATCATCTCTTCAGGAGCACTCCTATTAACATACGGCTTGTTTATTATAGAGATATTATCCTATGTTATATGTGAACAAAAGATAACTCGGCATCGTAATGAAGCCTGCAAGAACCTGACCGAAATGAATGGCCTTGCTGTCACCTGTATCTCCAGTAACTTATCAAAGATAACTCATTGCAAAGACTATCGCAGTGTCGTTAGCGAAATCACATTGCCGTAGACATTGAAATTAATTTTAATCTGGAATTATATATCCAAGTTAGCGTTTTTTTATTATCAGTCCTGCTCTTTTAAGCAAGCTACAGCTCTGAATTTAAGAACTACTGCCACTGTATTGCATCGATTGCGCCGTACCACAGGCAGAAACGCACATCAGATATTTCAAAGGCACGTAATTCGTACTAAATCACTAGTTTCACGAACTTTATTAACAGGTCTTCTGTTATGGGAAAAGTCAATAGTTCCGCGCAATTAAAATAATAAATGATCAAGTCGTTACCAGCAAAATTTGATGAACTCATAATCAACATCACCATCAACCTTATCATTATTATCCTCTACAGCCTTTAACATCCACTGCTGGGTATAGATCAGCCTAGTCTTTTCCATGTGATGTTCACATCCACATTCCTCTCGCATGCTTCTCGCTTACCCACCTTGCATTAGGTCGTCGTCTCGGATTACCTGTTCCTACATTTTGCCGTTATTCTTAGCGACTTCCAATGAAATACATACTCATCAACGGGCTGTGTGAGATGTTAATTTGCACAGTCTTATGGTTGATGTGCTCATATTTTTTATTATTTTACTTTAATTATAAATGGTTTGCAGGCTTACTTTCGTAACTGCTCTAATAATCTCTACCATTCATCCCTCGCTTTAGTCTGCGTTAGAGTCATTCAGAAAAATGTCATCAGAAAGACGAAGGTGCTTTAGTCACATTTCATAATACTTATTCGTTGTTTTCATGATTGTTTAATAATTCAGGACTAACGATAGTAATTCCGTTGTTACGGATTGTGGTTGTCTGACCATTCTTCCAACTTTGAATTTCTTACTATTCTGAAGAAGCGTAATGGGCTTACCGAAATGAAATGTGTATTCTTCACTTTACTACTAATTACCTGTTTCTCAAGCACTGTAGTATGGATTTCGTTGAAACCAATTCACAAGCTTTTGCAAAATTTATGGGTCTTATATAAACTGCCAATTAGTACACATTGCTCCGTTCTTTAATTTCGTTATTCACTAGTAAATGTTAGAGTGTTCTATATTCACATCTAAACCCAACTTCGTTCTTTGGCTGATTAAAGTATGACTATCTCCTCCACATTACAGAAACTAGGTCGATGGGTCTGTAGCTTTTTATGTCTTGTCTATTCTCTTCCCCGTAACGTAGGAAAATCACAGTTTGTTGGACGTTTGGGGAAGTTTATTATTCCACAAACATTCTATCAACAATTTTGCAAATTTTATTTTGTATTAAAGAAAACCGAGCGAGGTGGTGCAGTGGTTAGACACTGGACTCACATTCGGGAGGACGACGGTTCAATCCCGCGTCCGGCCATCCTGATTTAGGTTTTCCGTGATTTCCCTAAATCACTCCAGGCAAATGCCGGGATGGTTCCTCTGAAAGGGCACGGCCTACTTCCTTTCCAATCCTTCCCTAATCCGATGAGACCGATGACCACGCAGTCTGGTCTCCTTCTCTCCTTCCCCAAACCAACCAACCAACCAAAGAAACATTTAGGGATATCCTCAAACTCTTGGGTGATTGTTCTGCGTTCTTATTTACTGTGCTATCCATCATCTTACCTGTAAAATTGTGTATACCCACGGTATGTTTATGTTTAGTTTTCATGTACAAGCAGTATGTGGCAGTCATTGTCGTCAATGTTAAATACTTTTCTGCTTTAGCAAGGAACTTCAATGGCTGTCGAAAATGATTATTTTTGAAGGCTTATCTGGGAAAGCAGTAAATAAGTTTCACTTTCGCGTAAGGGGAACAGACATATGGAAATCTACATTACATGGTTACTCTGAAATTAACACTTAAGTGCCTGGCAGAGGGTTTATCGAACCTTTTTCATACTATTTCTCTACCATTCCACTCTACAATGGCGCGTGGGAAAAAGGAACACCTAAATCTTTCCGTTCGAGCTCTTATTTCTCATATTTTATTATGATGATCATTTCTCCCTACGTATGTGGATGTCAACAAAATATTTTCGCATTCGGAAGAGAAAGTTGGTGTTTATAATTTCGTCAATAGATCTCGCCGCAAAGAAAACCACCTTTGTTTCAGTGACTGCCACCCCAACTCGCGTATCATATCAGTGACACTCTCACCCCTATTGCGCGATGAAACGAAACAAGCTGCCCTTATTTGCACCCTTTCGATGTTCTCCGTCATTCCTACCTGGTAAGGATCCCTCACCATGCAGCAATATTCCAGACGGTACAAGTGTAATGTTGGATGTCTCTTTAGTGGGTTTGTCGCATCTTCTAAGTTTTCTGCCAACAAAGCGCAGTCTTTGTTTCGCCTTCCGCACAATATTATCTATTATTTAGTCGAATTGACAGCCCTTAGATTTTTGCGATTTATACCCAAAATGTATCGGATTTCTTTTACTACCCATGTGCCAATTGCCACTTTTGGCACCATACAGAAATTCTTTCTAGATCATTTTGTAATAGGAGCTGATCTTCTGAGGATTTTACTAGACGGTAAATTAAAGCGTCATCTGCAAACAATCTAAGGGGTCTGCTCAGATTATCACCTAAATTATTTATGTAAATCAGGAATAGCTGAGGGCCTATGACACTACCTTGCGGAACGCCAGATATCACTTCGGTTCTGCTCGATGATTTACCGTATATCACTACGAACTGTGACCTCTCTGCGAGGAAATCACGAATCCAGTCACACAACTGAGACGATACTCCATACGCACGCAATTTGATTAACAGTCGCTTGTGAGGAATGGTATCAAAAGCCTTCTGGAAATCTAAGAATATGAAATCGATCTGAGATCCCTTATCGACAGCACTCATTACCTAATGGGAATAAAGAGCTAGCTCTATTGGACAAGAACGATATTTTCTGAATCCGTGTTGGTTATGTATCAATAAGTCATTTTCTTCAAGATGATTCATAATGTTCGAGTACAGTAAATGCTCCAAAATCCTACTGCAAATTGAGGTCAGTGATATGGGTCTGTAATTCAATGGGTTACTCCTATTTCCTTTCTTGAATATTGGTGTGATCCGTGCTACTTTGCAGTCGTTAGGAACATACCTTTCGCCAAGTGAGCGGTTGTATATGATTACTAAGAAAGAAGCTATTGTGTCTGTATACTATGAAAGGAAACTGATTGGTATACCATCTGCACCGGAAGACTTGCTTTTATTATGTTATTTGAGTTGTTTCGCAACATCTAAGATATCTACTTTTATGTCACTCATGCTAAAAAATGTTCTGGTTTCGAATTCTGGAATAATTACTTCGGCTTCTTTCGTTAAGGAATTACGAAAAGCTGTATTTAGTAACTCCGCTTTAGTGGCACCATCATCGGTAAAATTTCCATTGCTATCGCGCAGTGACTATTAAAATCATCTCGCATTGACATCCGCACTAAATTTCGAGCTTCCGTCAAACTTAGCCAATCTTGGAGAATTTGCGTTCTTCTGAAATTGGCATGCTTTTTTCGTTGTTTCTGCAACACTGTTCTGACGTGTTTTTGTACCGTGGTGGATAAATCCCGTCTCTTATTAACTTAAGTGGTATGACTCTAACTATTGCTATCGATACTGAATCTTTGAATTTGAGCCATATCTGGTGTACACTTACATAATTAGCTTGGAGGGAATGGAGACGGTCTCTTAGGAAGGCATCAAGCGGATTTTTATCTGCTGTTTTAAATAGATATATTTTGCGTTTATGTTTAGTGGTTTTGGTTGATATGGTTTTAAGCCTCGCTACAATGACCTTGAATTCACTAATCCCTGTCTCCGTCATGACGCTCTCTATTACATCACGATTATTTGTGGCTAAGAATTCCAGTGTATTATCGTAACCATTTACAATTCATGTGGGCTCATGAACTAATTGTTGAAAGCAATTCTCAGAGAAAAAATTTAGTACAATGTCGGAAGATGTTTTCTGTCTACCACCGGCTTTGAACATATATTTTCGCCAACAAATGGAGGGGAGATTGAAGCTTCCACAAATTATAAATGTATGAGTGGGTAACTTATTTGTAATGAGACTGAAGTTTTCTTTGAACCGTTCAGCTATTATATTGTCTGAGTAGGGGGGACGGTAGAAGAAGCCAATTATTATTTTGGTTCGGCTGTTGAGTATAGCCTTTACATGTAATAATTTGCAGGAACTATCTATTTCCACTTCACTAATAGATAAAGTACTAGCAACAGACACAAACACACCGCCACCTACTTCATTTAATCTATCCTTTCTGAACACGGTTAGCGCCTCTAAAAAAATTTCGGCGGAATTTATCTCCGGCTTTAGCCAGCTTCCTGTTCCTTCAACGATTTAAAAAAAAATAGCCCTGAGTACTATGGGACTTAACATCTAAGGGCACTAAGGGCATCAGTCCCCTACAACTTAGAACTACTTGAACCTAACTAACCTAATGCCCGAGGCAGGATTCGAACCTGCGACCGTAGCAATCGCGCGGTTCCGGACTGAAACGCCTAGAACCGCTGGGCCACAGCGGCTGGCTATAACGATTTCAGCTTCAGTGCTTTCTATCAGCGCTTGAACCTCTGGTATTTTTCCAACACATCTACGACAATTTACAACTACAATACCGACTGTTTCTTGGTCGATTCTCATCGTTTCTTTGCCCTGTACCCTTTGAGACTGGAGCCCTTTTTCATCTTTCCCAAGACTGTCTACCCTAATGAACCGCCCAGTCCACGCCACACAGCCCCTGATACCGGTGTAGCCGCCTCCTTTGTGTAATGGACACCTGACTTTAGCGGAACCAGAAAACCCACCATCGTATGGTGCAAGACGAGGAATCTGCAACCTACACGGTCGTAGAACCGTCTGAGCCTCTGATTCAGACCCTCCACTCGGCTCTGTACCAAAGGTCCTCAATCGGTCCTGTCGACGATGCTGCAGATGGTGAGCACTGCCTTCATCTAGCTAGCAAGACTGGCAGTCTTCATCAACTCAGATAGCCGCTGGAAACCAGAGACAATCTCTTCCAATCCATAGCGACACACGTCATTAATGCCGACATGAGCCACCACCTGCAGTTGGCTGCACCCTGTACCCTTCATCGCATCCGAAAGGACCCTTTCCACGTCTTGGATGAGTCCCTCCGGTATGCACACGGAGTGCACATTGGCTTTCTTCCCGATCTTAGCTGCCCTATCCCTAAGGATCTCTATCACCCACCTAACAATGGAGCTTCCAGTGACAAGCAATCCCACCCTCTGCGCTCGTCGGACCTCTCAGGAAGACCAGCCACTGCCGCAATAGTCCAGGCCGCCCTTTCTGGCTCAGAAGTACTTTCAGCAGTGGGCAGTACCTCAAATCTGCCACGGAGGCGCAAGGGTACAGCCTTGCGGTCAGCACTAACTTTCGCCTTCCGCCCAGGGATTCGTGACCCCGCCACGGTTCGCCAATCACCGTCAGGCAAGTGTCGACCGGCAGGGACATCCGAATCCGAGGGCGCAGTGGCATCAGAGGTCCCAGGCGATGCTACAGGTTCCAGAGGCGCCAAAGCGATCGCCTCGGGAGTCCCGATGTCACCGCGGCCCAGGGCAATAGCCTGGAGCCTGTCGACCACGGCCAACACAGCTTCAAGCTGTTTACGGACGGTGGCCAATTCCCCTGAATCCGTGCACAACAGGCCCAGTGCCTATCCATCCCTAACATTCTTTTTCCTCTCTTTTATCTCACAAGCCGTTCAAAACAAGCAGATGACTGACGACTACGCGAATTTACACTATACGGGTACTAAAACGCGATGCGATGCTACAACTCTCAAATATTATAATACCCCAGATATTTGTGAATTAAACTATACAAGTACCCTAAAACACGCAAAGAAATTAAGAATTAAACTATAAAACAGGTAAGTGAGCTCAAAGTACGATCAATTTCAGAAGCCAAACTATGAATAAATAATATGTGCAACAGGAAGAAACATTTAAAAATAATGCTGTGACCTGCCCCATTTCCTTCTGCCTGAATGAATTTCAATGTGGTGATGCAATTATTTCTCAGGCGCTTTCAGTCTCCGTCACGTCAGTAAGTCACGTAATAATTGTCTGTATACAAGAACATAAAACGAAACCAAGCAGTAAGCTCAGTGTAATATTATTACCGTTAAACACCTGTAACTCGTTTACGTAATAATGTTCAGGAAGCCTATAGAAACATTACATACTCGTATAACGTCTAGTATCTGTTCCCCTAATTATGCCAGCGACCGATACTTGAAAAGCTACATATGTAGACAGAGTTGTAATGTGCAGAATTACAACGGCAAATAATGATCATAGCTTTTTTTTTTTTTTGGAAAACTAAACTGCAAGAAGAATTATTCTTTATGAAGAACAGCTGCTTAATTACGTTATCAAAAAAACAATCTTGAACAAAATACCATATGACGAACAGTCAGAACACATGGGTTTTCTTATAAGATACACAAAATCATTTTGCTGGTACGAGTTCACGTTAGGTCTACGATTTCATTAGTTGCTATTATGACCTTTACTGTCTCAGATCACTACAACATGAGGAAGTATACAGTTTATGATAAAGTTTAGTGCTATGACTTAAGTTCAAGAGAGCTGAGCGATACCTTTGCATCTGACAACAGTTTATAAGGAAACAGACTTTCAACATGAGCTTCAATACATGATTAATTTTTTTATTATTGTTTACCGTACCCAGACGTCAAACGTCCAACCAGCATCTAAAGCATCAGTTTGCGTTAAATGTTTCAAAGGTGCAGAACAAATAAGCTTCCGATCAATTTATAATCGAAGACATTCGTTATATCGGAGTGCTGTAATGTCCACAAAGGTTTCTGGTGCTCTTATCACAAACAAAAACACGCAGTGAATTTGAATTACGATGTTCCTAAGTACTTTTGCAGGCACTAGAAATTAAACGTCCGTTTCTGAAGTTGTCATCCCATTAATCGCCAAATCTTAGAATAAAAACATAAATCGTCTGCGTATTGTATCATGTTTGTATTGCCGAGCAGGCTGGCATGTGAATTTCTTGTATGTAAATTAAATACCAAAGCCGATACAGTCTAAGCTAGCGACAATCAGCTTCTCGCGCATTAAGTGAAAACCTTTGCCCTTTCAGGCACGGGCAATTAACTGCGCTCTCCCGCGATGAGAGGATTCCGATGGTGTCACGCGCTTGAATTGCAATACAGTCGGAAGATCAGTATACGGGTTAGGGTTTCAGCAGAAGATAGCAGTTTATCATAAACTGGAGCCAGTTTGTTTGTATACGGGTAACTGCGGAAGTTTATTGTGGTGAGGAAACAAATACTGCAGTCGTAGTTCTAGGTGCTACTTTCTGAGGAAAGTAAGGCGAAACACTGTTCTCTCTATTTCAGATCCGTAACTCAACAAATCTTACTCAGCCACCAACTGCTGAGTGTGAAACTTGAAGAGATATCGCAGTATTTAAAAAGTCGAACTCAAATTTGTTGGGAACTGAAATCAATTCACTGTGATCATTGAGATGTAGGTTTGCTGAGGTTTACCTAAACCACATTAGGAAATGCCTGGATAGTTGCTTGGAAGTAATTACGGCCGAGTAGTTCCTCCCAACAGACTAGCCCCACGCTCAAAGGACTGTATGGAAAACACATTAAATTCTAAGAATGTCGGTTCTTTGTTTCCTGATTAGGAGCGTGTATGAATCGTTAGTGCCAGATAAGCAAGATGGAATCAGTAAACATACACCGGAAATGCGGCAACGCTCACGATGGAGACCTATAAATACTGAAGGGAGTCTCCGGAAAGACTTGAAAAGAATGTCAGTTACATGTATTAATGACAACTTCGTCATTTGAAGTCATACAAGCATGTAAAAACATATTGAAGCTTGGATTTTATTTTGGTACGGAAATATTTAAATTGCTCTTGTCCCCTGTCATGTCACTGCGTGATTTTTCAGTTTTTCAGTTTCTCAATGAATTTTTCAAGGCCGTCAGCGGTTATTTTAGGTGTAAGATCGCTGGTCCCCATGTTTATTTGTTAGTGTAATCTCAAATTTTTCATTCAATCGACAGCTAATGAGCAGTAATATGCGAAGAAAAGCAAATGTGCCAAAGAGCTAACTACAGGTTTTTTGGCTAATCTGGGACATGTTGAATACTTAAAGGATAGAGATCAAATAATTTCGTTGCTCCGCCAGCGATAAGTATTTCTGCAATATCTCTTCACCAAAGGGACTCAGCTAAAAGGAGAAGTAAATTGAGAAACGGAAAATCAGGTTGCATCTAGGATCGTAAGTTATGACACACAAGGCGTGGTGCTGTGATAGCCCGTTTCTGTTATCTATTGTCTGCACAATGAGGCGACAGTATGCTGAAGAAGAAATTAAAATATCGTCTACAACAAAGTGTAGCACAAGGCATATTGCTGTGAGCAACTGGCATGAAATTGATCTGTGTTTTATGTGGGGTACGGAAGAGTTAATGCTCTTCACACAATGTTGAACAACAGTTGCGCTGACGGAAATGAATTTGGACTAGACAGAAATGAGATTCGACTTTAAACTGATTGACAACGCTCACTGTTGCAGAGCGATGGTACTTTTGAATAATGAATCAGTAACATATGGATAGCCTTCACACATTCCAAAACCCATGGGTACATCATATGCGTGTCATCATATCCGTGTCTTTTTTCCAACCAAAATTCATGAAAGCTTCACAGAGATACAGAGTGAGGGAGAAGGATACAGACAACGATAATCGTCTGCAGCAAGGCGGTCGTACGCAAGCCCGCCTCCCCCCACTGCCTTAGCTGCTACTTCATATATGATTTAATCACATCGGTTTTCACTTCATCTCAGTATGCCGTTTCATCATACTTCCACATTATTCAGTAGAATCAAACCGTGTCTAACTGTAAACATCCGAGAAGCATTAAAGTCCCTTTGCGGCTCTTGCAAGTGGGAGAGTTGATTTATGGTTTGTCCGTGACATATTCATTAGATCCTCGGAAAGAGTGCCCACGCTGCATGAAATGAATCGTTCTCCGCCCTCAAATCGCATACGGTATCACTAGTGCGCACTAACGACCGGTCAGAGATTCTGAGACCGTTACTCACGGTCATGATCGAAGCGCTCTCAAAATATAAAAGACAGAATTGTCTTTAAGTGGATGCTAATAAAAGAGTTTTAGTAACGGATGACTTCAGAGAAGCTGTACGCTTTGTTTCTCCCAGTCGTATACGTTCTTACCATAAATACCAGTAGATAAACGCAAATAGGCTCGAAGCAGACTACCACGTTCGAGAACTTCTGTTTGATACTCCGTGACAGATCTCATCCACTGTTCGACATCAAAGTGTATGGCAGTTATTCGGGTTATTCTTTTCTTTTGAGACTGCAGTTACTGCTACAGATGGTTGTTCTTGTTCAAAATTACTGTTATTTTGTGTAGAGGTAGAATCCATTTTTCACTCTGCTGTTCATTAACTTCTTACGATGGATATTTCGATGCGACGATTCAGGTTGTGGAATTTCTACTCAGAGCCAGACCACTGCGAATGTTCTGTCATTGTCCACTAACGAGCTATATCTTTTGAAACAGTATATCATCAATATGTATTATAAGCAATGGAAACTTTTGAGTTTTATTACGGCCTTACTTTGATCAATAAATGAAATTTTTAATATTATAATTAATTAGGTTTTGTGGAGTGGCTCATGTTGCCATGCTAAGGATCTTTACCGAAGTTACGTTTGTGCTTATCTCGATAAGCAGTTTTTTTATGTTTAAATTATTGTGGGTAAGCTTTTTCCACGATATTTCACGTTTCATTGATGATGGCGAAAGGTAAATTAGTGAATCTAAAATAGAAAATCGTGGTCCAGGAAAGACTGAATTAAAAGTTGTTAGAGTAAATGATAAAATTTACTGCTCATCTCTTTACCGCGATAAAAATCAATGTAACTTTCACTATTGAACTATTCGCTACAGTTGTTCAAGGAGGTAGCCTCAAGGGTGTGCGTCCATTGGACACCTAGACCTGTATGGGAGCACGGAGATTTGATACGCTTTCCTCCCAACAGCAAAGTCAGCTACTGGTTAGCGCGAGGAGTCAAAGTATCTTTCTTTCTTATGTATATGTCCCTTAGTTTCACTTTCGATTGTCATATGTATCCCTGGAGAGACGAAAAAGTTTTTTTTTTTTGTGATCACATTACCACCCTGCAGTTGATGGAGCGTTTCTCAAACCATCGTGACAGAATCCGCAAACTATGTAGTAAGGAATTATCTTGCGCAAGATACAGGATGCCATTGGGCCCTACCAAACATAATCAATCACACTAGAGGATCTCCATGACTTTCTGAACATTTACCTGTTGGCGAGTATGATGCACCATGTGGGTCTCTACGTGCTCGCAGCCTGCAGTAGGCATGTACCAGCTAGCAGCGTGGTACATCTACGAACGCGTCAATTTCACGGTACTGGTCATTAAATTGCGCCACTAGGAATTTTCTTTACTGTGCGTATACACTATAGTAGGAAAGATACATCATAAGATTTATGGTGGATTTGAGAGCACACAGGGCGCGAAATTAAGTACATTAAACAGCCACTTGTGACGGAAAGTGGTTCAAATGGCTCCAAGCACTATCGTACTTAACATCGGAGGTCATCAGTCCCCTAGACTTAGAACTACTTAAACCTTACTAACCTAAGGGCGTCACACACATCCATGCCCAGGTAGGATTCGAACCTGTGACCGTAGCAGCAGCGCGGTTCCGGACTGAAGCGTCTAGAACCGCTCGGTAACAACGCCCGGCGCCTGTGACAGCACTAGTGGCTCTAATCCGGTTGAGCGTGAAATCAAATTGCTAGAAATATACCTGTGTGATATCCCATGCTGCTTCAGTCACATGCCACACTTCACCACTCGGAGTGGTCAGAGAATGATAGTAGGCGAGATGTTTTCAACGGGTCAGAGATGTGGATAAGTTACATCACCCACGCAACGGTCGAACACACTCGCTATCGAGCTAGCTATCAACAGCACGGGCTACATGCTGCCCTGCATCATCTTGTTGAAATATAAAATCATAAAACCTTCAAGATAGCGACAGCCGCCGCCCTTAACACGTCAGAAATGTAGAGGGTGCTTTACAAATTAAAGGCTACGTGATACAGAGGTGATCGCGCTATGTTCTCAGTGGCATCCCAGTTGCTTTGCCCGGAAGACGATGATGAATACAATCTGGCGATGTTCGTTCTTATCAGAATCTCCACACACGAATGCGTTGATAGTGATGCTGTACGCGAAACTAGACTCGTCTGAAAAGACAACGTAGCGCCACTGCTGTGCCCAGTTTTGTTATTGGCTCCTATCTCTGCCACCTCTTTAAGAAAAGCCGTCACAATGGTCGCCGTAATTACAAGCTGTCGTGCTCAAGACATCGTCGCTCTGTCTACGAGGCTACGCCTCTTGCTCGTAACAAGCCCATTTCCCGACACAGGGAGCATAACGTGGCTGCACGAACTTGCACGCGCAGCAAACAATGCTGCCGTCCTCGGCGCTAGTCTCAAACGTCCGTTGAGTTCCTGCATGGCGTTGAGCATGACCCTCATGAACTCACTGATTCCATATTCACATGATATTCGTGGAGTCCCGAGCAACACGAGCACAATCATCGTGGAACGGTAAACCGCACTGTTGGTAAGGCCACGAGCCTGTAACTGTCAATTTACGTCACGTGTTTGTAGACGTTTCTCCTTGTCACTAGATGCGTTACACGAGCTTCTTACAATCACGCAAGCTCAAATGCAATATCCCAATGAGAAACTCGCAGCTTAATTTTGCCTTTTCTGCAGACTGTAGGTACCTATCTACTTTATGCGATTACGCTGTTATATTCACCGCCTGCTTTACGTTTTACTACACACCCGCTAATCTCTGTGCCATGTGGTGAAGGCAACGGTGTACATGTGACGCTTCGACTTCTATACTCTGTAACGAGGGGGCGAATCGGGATGGTGTAGCCTCCATACTTGGCATCTGCCCTGTCGTCAACACGTTTATACGCAGCGAAATCAATTCTGGTGTCCACTGTTCTCCACAATTCGACATATGCAGAGTACACCCTTGTCTCAGTGGCAATTAAAAAGCCCTAAGACTGCTCGACTTCGGATATGGAGTCTTTCAAGCTTTGGTGCACAGGATCTGGCCGCGGTCAAATACAGTGATATCACCCTTTTTGTCCATACACGCTCTACTCTCATACCGACGGCCAAATAAAGTTCTGAAAGCACTATAGTTCAGTGACAGGCCCCCCTATTCTATTTCCCGTGGCGTCAGGACACCAGTATTTGATTTAATTGATCACTAGTGTATGTGAAAAGCAATGAGTTTTCGATGTTGAGTGGAGTGTGTGTCATCCCTGAATCAATTTGACAGTGTGACTTACTTTTTGGAAACAAAACTCATCGTATGTTTAATTCTAAATTTCTTAGCTCGTAGCTCTTATGTAATAAGGTAATTTCCGAATTCATGAACGTCGTATGGTAAAGCGTTGGTTTGGACGCACGACGTCGAAGTCTTTCGAATCCCGTACTAAAATTTTATCAGACGAATGTGGAAAAAAGGCCAACAAAACTTCAACAGCGGTTAAAATAAAATTGCCCTAAAAACGTGCACACGCTCACTGAACCAGACACACATAAACAGACACACACAAGCAAACAAACACACACTCAAATACAGAGACACTAACGTACCAAAATGCACATAAACACTAAAACTTCGCATCTTCTCAGTTCTAAAATTTATAAAAAAGGACGAAATTCAGTGGAAACATTTAAAATAGCAGATATAGGAGGCTGGCCGGGCACTGAAATAAAAAGGATGTTCTAGCCACCTAGCAACGCACTAAAATATCCGGCCTAAAAGGCTTAGGTAAAAGTTCGGACAGTATGCAAAATTTTAATAGCTTCATTACACTCATCATCAGCCAAAAAAAAGATAGATCGCCACTTAAATTTGTAGCCAACGCATTTGCTTAAAATTTGGGATATAGTGATTCTTACACAGCAACCATAGCACCGTGTGGGATGGAGTCCTCTAGTGGGAGTGAGAAGACATTAGTTACGGTGCAGTGTCCTATTCGGATGTGAGTCACAGTTATTTCATCCTGCCAGAGTAACCGGAACGAAATATGACATAACCGGATACTGACTACAGCTTGTTGTCACTCTTGGGCAGCCACTAACCCTCCCATAGTTGTCAACAATAAAATGATAGCCACCACGGTGATGACACATTCTTTCACGTCATGTTCGCTGCAGACCTTCTTGGCTGCTTGGTCTTCTTGATTGTTTCCCTGGAGTCCCTATTCTTCTGGTATGTAGCAGAATGATACATGTTTGAGCCTCGCATGGCTCGTGTTCCCGCCATAATATATTTTAGACTCAGTTCTTAATGTACTTCCACCATATGGCGTTAATTTAAATTACTGCTGTCACTGAGTTGTCGCTTTGTCTGACCGTGAGCGGCGCTTGCAGCGCGTATCGATATATCCCCTCTCGTAGTATCTTTGCTCGACTGCTATTACTTCCAGGTCATTGTCTGTCGTAAGCCAGTTCGGGTCTGCCAGTCGTCAGTTGGAACGTGTCTGCAGCGCAGTCCGGTCGTGCCAGTTAGGGAGTTGCAATGCGGCACTAGTGCAGTCGTGCTGGAGCAGTGAGGTCTTTGTCGACATGGCTTGCCTGACCATTGCCGCCGCGTATCACTTGAGCCGGGCCATGGCCTTGGTGGTTCGTCGATCGGTCGTCCTACCGGACGTTCGTGAGTCGGCTGTGTGTGTGTGTGTGTGTGCATCGGTTTGTCTTTGTGCGTGCTTAGTTACTGTTGGGTATCGTTCTGGTCTTCGTGCAGTGTTTGTCAGGTTGTGTGTGTAGTTGGTGTTATTTCTACTGAAGACTATTTTAGATGTTCACAGAATGAGATTTTCACTCTGCAGAGGAGTGTGCGCTGATATGAAACTTCCTGGCAGATTAAAAATGTGTGCTGGGCCGAGACTCGAACTCGGGACCTTTGCCTTTGACGGGCAAGTGCTCTACCATCTGAGGCAAAGCTCTCGAGTTCGAGTCTCGGCCAGGCATACAGTTTTAATCTGCCAGGAAGTTTCATTTTAGATGTTGTCGGCATTCTGAGGGTAGTTGGTCGGTTGGTGGCAGACCAGGGAGGATATCTCCGTGGGGTTTAGTCAGCTGGGTCTGCTGGCGGTCCTTGCGCAGTGTTATAGCGTGTGTGGAGCTGTACGAAGGCTACGAGCTTCGTGACTCACCGGCCCAGGAGGTCAGAGTTGAGTGGTGTGTTAAGTACCCGAGACACGTCCGTTCATGTTGTGTCGTTCGTTTCGGTGGTTCGCTGTTGCTTTCCAGTGAGCAACACCGAGTGTTTGTAGTGGTGAAATGGGGCCGCCGTGCGGTGGAATTAACTATATTGGTTCACTACAATTCAAGTGCACCAGCGGAATTTTCTGCCTTGTGGCCGTTAGTGTTCCGGTTATCTACCCTGGTCACTAACGTAATTTCAGGCAGTGTCTTCTCCTCACCTGTTGTCGCTGTCGAGCATGGTGTGTAGTTTTGACAGTTTAATACATATAATCTAACATAGCCAATGATAAAAAAATCTTGTTTTTACTGTGTTTTAGGTAAATAAGTTTGAATTAGTGCAAGTGGATATTTGCTGAAAGTTTATTGCCGTTGTGTTGTCTTTTCTTTTAGTCTGGTGTCAGATACTTAAAACTATAGGTTTATGGTTATATATTTTTAAAATTTTGGAAAATTAATTGTGGGCCTTCAGCCTTGGAACCTTATTCTTAAGATTATCTTTCAAGCTTAAGCACTGCGGCATGGAGTCTTATTCTTAAAATTACCTTTCAAGCTTAAACATTGCAGCCTTCTACCTTTGAAAGGTTATGGTAATTTATTTTAAAATTTTGAATATTTTATTGTGGGCCTTCAGCTGTTTGTATTGCACCTTGTTTATGTTTGTCTATCCACTCATGCCTTGAGGCTTTCAGCCTAGCTGGTATATATACTTGGCCCTTTCCACAATCACCTGTTCTGCCCAACGGGTTCAGCGGGCGTCTCAGTTTTCAAATGGTTCAAAAAATGGCTCTGAGCACTATGGAACTTAACATCTGAGGTCATTAGTCCCCTAGAACTTAGAACTACTTAACCTAATTAACCTAAGGTCATCACACACATCCATGCCCGAGACAGGATTCGAACCGGCGACTGTAGCGCCTAGAACCGCTCGGCCACTCCGGCTGGCGTCTCACGTTCATCACTTTTATGTTGAAGGGCGTAAACGTGTGTTCATCTTATATTGTGTCATATGGTACTCTGGGCATAGCTGCTGCATTTCGAACAGAAGAGACTTTTCGGTTTGAAGAAGCTTCATCTGTTCCGGTGCCTTCTGGATTGCACGGCGCTCTTCAGCAACACGATGTATTCTTTGGAAGGCGAATGATGAAATCACGGTCAGTCGTACCACTGAGCAGCGAAAGGAGTACCCTTCCTTGGAACCACTAGTGTACTCTATTTTAAAACGTTGATAACTATCTAAAATGTTACAAGAAAGTTTTAAAGATAACATAAAAACTTCACCCTTTCTTAAAATTTGTAAACTATAAAATAATTCCGGATCTCTTTAGAAGCCGCCATGGAGATCTACAGTAGCCTTAGTGAAAAACATTGAAATCTGAAACACCATCTCTAAAAGGCAGACCTTCCTGTGAATCCCGTAGGAATTTGTTGCTCTCTGGCAGTCATTAAAAAGAATTTTCATTTTTGGGTGACGAAGGGTATGTAGAGTAAATATTACGTTCTAGACTGGTCATGCTAAAGGATTCGTCCCCCGATTTTAGGTCTTTGCTTACCAGCCTCACTCTACTTACTCTAAGTTCTCGCGTCCGGTAACCATACCGTAGTCTTCCAGCCCAGGATTGTGCAACGCTCAGGACTTCTTTCCTGTCCAGCCACAGATCGCTGCGTTGCATGTGTACGGACAGTTTGGAACAGAGTGTCGATATGATGTCTCGCTTGTTCCTTGTTATTTCTTTGCGCTTAAGCCTGCAGTCATCGTAGTTGGGTCTGAAAAATGTCTATTTTCATTCTGATTTGTCCTGAAGATGAGTTTCGTGTGGTGGAAGGATTGGAAGTTGTCTTAGTGTGTAAAGTTTCAGGAAGCGACGGTATTCTCTGATCTATTTTCGGCTTCCCCGTTTCAAGAATGCGCTCTTGGAGACTCCTTCCCCAACAGCTTCAGCACGGAGTATGCAGCTGGTCCTGAGGCCTCTGGTGGCCTGGGTAATAGCATTATGGTACACCTCGTCCAACATTTTAAAATAGGACAGTGTTTGTAAACTCATATTCCGAACATCCATAATGAACAACAATGTGAGATTATGGGTCCGTGCCGGCCGCGGTGGTCTCGCGGTTCTAGGCGCGCAGTCCGGAACCGTGCGACTGCTACGGTCGCAGGTTCGAATCCTGCCTCGGGCATGGATGTGTGTGATGTCCTTAGGTTAGCTAGGTTTAAGTAGTTCTAAGTTCTAGGGGACTGATGACCACAGCAGTTGAGTCCCATAGTGCTCAGAGCCATTTGAACCATTTATGGGTCCGTCTTGATGCAAAACACTTTTGTTTTTTATTTATTTATTCCTAAACTAGTTTCAGTGACAGTATCGCCATCATCAGTGGGTTCATTAATTCCAAAACATGCAAGAAACTGAATACTTACAAACATTGCGAAACGTTATTACATGTGTACTGTTTGGTTTCAAAACATTATGTTCTGTGAATAGTTTCATAATACCTTATTTACTTTACGTCACAGCATCGTTTATACTTTTTCTGCCGCTGTTTCCAGCAATTTTCTGTTTTTTGTTGCCTTTTCTTCGGCATACATAATGTCATATGTAACTGTATGAACTTATGTATCCCAGAGTTGCACTATTGCGGTTATGGTACTGTTACGGACACAGCTTTTGTGCGCACAATAATTTTCTAAACCTTCTCGAAATATGCGATACACTGTCGCTACACACGCGAACAGCAAGATGGTGTAATGTTTTGGAATACGAACAAGGCGCAAAAGGTAGGTTTTTCTGCGTTTAAAAGCAGCTGGAAGTCGTTCAACGAACGTCAGTATATCACAAACTACATAATAACGTAGTTACACAACAAAACAGTACCCACAACTCTACCTAAGTTATCTTTCTCATATTTGCTTAGTAACAGCCACTCGTACAGTTGCAGATGACATGCTGAATACCGAAGAAAGGGAAACAAAGAACACAGAAAATATGCCATGCACAGCGGCACCAAACACAAAAGCCATCCTGTGACATAAAGTAGATAAGATGTAATGAAACGATTTACAGAACGTAGTATTTTGGAACCAAATAGTATACACGTAATAATGTTTTACAGTGCTTGCATGTGCGCTATTTTTTGCGTGTTTAGGTTTAAAGAACCCACGGATGATGCGTTATTGTCGCTAAAACTAATTCTGGAATAAATAAAAAAAGAACAAAAGTCTTTTGCATCAAGACGGACATTCAGTCCCATACTCTTGCTTTTATACAAACACAGACCATTGGATGAGTGTCAAGATAAAATGATTGACCTATAACAAATCCGAGATCGCCCTTTATAGAACTTGAGCAGAAAGTTTCGGCTTACAGCTTCTAACTACCCTACCACAACAAAGGTCAAAATTTAATAATGACTGTGGTGTTGCTCAAGCTGCTAAATTTTGCATTTTCGGGCAACAACAAAGTTATTATATGGCACGTGTCATTAGAGCACAGTTAATAGTCATTTCAGTTATAATGAATATACTAGGCACTCATCTTTTCGTGTTTCCCACGCTGGTCTCGTTGTAAATTCATGGCTCAATCTTCGAAAATCTAGGTGATGATTCCAAGCTCGGATGCAAAGAGGCCTAGGTTTTATTCTGCTATATTCAAAAGTTTTGTAGATGCGCTTCACAAACCATTCTTGAAGATTAAACCTTTCAAAGTTAGCACAATGGTGATGTAAAAAAAATAATAAGCACTCCCTATTTAAGCTACACTTCCATTTTATTGCTTAGGTTACAATATCACGTAACACACAAAACATCACTTCACAATACAAAACATACTTGAAAACGTCTTCCTCATTGTTAAAGTTCAGAGTTTATAAACTAGCTACAATATGCGTCTTTCCAACATGACGTCCAAGACTTAACTTTCTCAAGGTCCGACTCTCTAACAACTAACTAATCATTGCTTACGCGCTCAAAAATCAAGAGTTAAAAGTACGTCAAAGATCATAGTGACAAAAGAAAGAATACACATAAGAATAATATCATTGCAATACAAACATATCGATGTATCAAAGTACCTCTACATAAATGAAATCAAATCTGAATGTTGTCTCAGAAATATGTTAACTACTTTACAGAAACACAGTAGAATATTGCTGGTATCGAGAGGTTCAGGCGAGCTGCCGTAATGTTTACTTAATTCAAGTACCATTACAAGCTCTACAACCTATGAACTTTGACTAACACATTTTAAAATATTTTGTGCTCTTGGGGATTGTTCTTTTAGATCCTGAACTTGCGGCAAACAGCTAAGCTTAAAATAAAATCTGAGAACCAGAAACCCCACTGTTCCCTTAAAACTGAGAATAGTGTCCCACTATCCTCAACTGAGGATATTTAGAAACAGAGCCTGAACGATTAAAAAGGACATACGTTCTCGGCTGAGAAATTAAACCCTTTCTTCTCCGTCCATTAATCCAACCTTATAACAGTCAGCTGCAACCGACAGCTGGAGGAAGAACAAACAACTGAGAAGTTGTCAACAAACAAAGAACACGGGACAGGTGTATGATGTCGACGCCATTCTGTTGGTGGCTATAGTTTAAGCAGTCGCATTAAAAGGTTTGTTCGAGACAGTTTTCTCTTATTCCGTGCGGTCAGAGAGAGTGTCACCGACTCGATATTTTAAATAATCTGAGGGAAAGACCGCGTAAAGACGGGATGACGTCCTCGAAAGCCTCAGGCCTGGAGCTGTATTGTCGGAAAGCTGTATCCTGGCAGCAAAATGTCTCTCAGGTTTTTCTAGAGCCTTCTGTTCCGCACAACATTAACCACTGAACACCTCGAACATGTCCTGTAAATTATCCGTATGGTCTTCTACACTATTAAAATTTTAGTGAAACTGTTTAATGCGTTCAGCAACTGTTTCCACGATCCCCCCATGGTCTCCCTAATAATTCTGTGATATGTTGCTTTCGTTTAGTGAAGAGCTTTAAGACTGTCTGCTGTTGGTCTACGCATCAAACTACACAGAGCCCTTTCCCCCGTCCCTTATCGCGGAGCGGCAATCGTCTGTCCACCTGGGGTATGGTCTGAGCATTATGATCGTCTTGCAATATATTTGAACCATTCCTGGAAGCTTTTACGTCTTTGGCGGTAAAGTGTCCAGTTTGACTATCTGTGCACCCCCAGTCAGCCTTTCGGTACCACTCATCTGGAAGGTGAATTCAGATTTGAGTGCATATCCAGTCTACCTAAGCCGCTCTACTCTGAGTGTCTAGTCAGTTGTCAGTAATCAGATTAAATCATAATTCATAAGGAATTGTGATTATGATAAATGGGTGAATAACGTAGTGAATAAAGTACATTTCTGTCTTAAACTCTCCAGTGACATTTCTTTTCTATTTAGTGCTCAGCGTAAATAAAAGCATTTACTACTGATTGTGTTCTTAGCCTACACTTCCTAGTTTGGTTTGTACTGTACACTCTTTATAACTGGATCATGTTAACGCTTCTAATACAATTGGACTTTGTTTTTAAAATACTTTACTCTTGTTAATTGTCCTGTATATTTAGTTTTAGTATAATTGGGTTGTATAAATGAAACATTAATGTGGTAAAAACCGTCAGTAACATGTCTTCATTACGGTTCAACATGTCCCTAATATAAATACGTAGGTAACATTTTACATACTCATTGTTTAATCTAGTGTTATTTATTTGTAAGTGCATGCAGTTCCTTAGTGTAACAACTGAATAAGTTAGTTTTGTACGTTAACTGTTTGGACTGTAATTCTATTTACAGTTGTATGTATATTCTTTATATAATTATGTGACACTGGGTACTTCATACTTTTATAATATGACACACTAGCTTTCGTCATTGTATGCACGTTGTGTATAGTTTGTTCTCCGATACAGGTGGCTAGTGGATGGTGTGAAACTGACCGAAAAGATAATAATGAAATAACTATTACAGATTTCTGTTGTTTAATGCAGTTCTTGGCTCTGAGCACTATGGGACTCAACTGCTGTGGTCATCAGTCCCCTAGAACTTAGAACTACTTAAACCTAACTAACCTAAGGACATCACACACATCCATGCCCGAGGCAGGATTCGAACCTGCGACCGTAGCAGGCGCACGGTTCCGGACTGCGCGCCTAGAACCGAATGCAGTTCTTAATATCGTTTATAATTTCGTCCATCCACTATGTTTTATGATCACCATCAGTTCACCAACGCATGGCAATTGATAAGATGGAAAGATATAAGAAAAAATGGAACGTTATCTGCACTACTGAAAAGAGGCGTGAGTGCCGACAGGGTTCAGTTTTGCTGTCAGAGATGAGAAGGAGGGAGTTGGCGAGTGAGGTGTCGCCTACAGACGACAGCCCTGGGCCTGCAAGTGCCAGGGAAATTGAGGGTGGCGCGTGACGCGCCGGGCAGGAAGCTCCTCTGCTCACCCCACCCTCAGCAAAAACCCTCGCCGCTCGGTTTTCGTTGCGCCTTCCCGCACTACAGAGTTCAAAAAACAGCTCTTCCGTAAGCAGTATGCTTATCGTCGTGAAGGATGTGCGATTAAACGTAGATTAATTTCAATTTAACTTCTTCTTTTCCTCCTACAGTGTTAAATAACGCTTACTTCTTCCAGTAACTTATAACTGGTGTACGGTAAATGTTACTCCTCGTTCACTAAGCTATTATACAAACCATATAGTTCTTTTTTTTGTTTAGTTGTATAAGGAAAATGATCTGTATAATTCTAAAATAGGTCAATGATTATTTATGTTTGTGTTTATTCTTAAGTTAATTCTAAAGTTTGTAAATACTAGGGTTGGAACTTTGATAGTGGCAACTATTTATTTACAGTTCGTACAAAATAGATACATGTTTCAAAGTTTTACTGACTTTCAGAGTAGCCTCAAGCCTTATTTACAGCCCGTTGTCAGCGATTTGGAAGTCGTAGGATACTCTTAGCAGTGCCAGTTGTGTTGACAGTGCGAGCGGCGCGGTCTACTGCACAACGAATTTGTAGCAGTTCTGAAGCGAATGCCGTCAAGTGTTTCCGTCAGTTTAGAAATCGATTTGAACTTACGAGGGCTTATGTGAGGAGAGTGCTGTAGGTGGCATAGCACTTAGCAGCCCCATCAGTCAAACAAATGAGTAACAGGTTGCATAGTAAGTGCTTGAGCATTGTCCTGCAAAATGATGGTGAGGTCCTTCAGAAAGTGTCATCACTTCTTTCTCTAAGCTGGTCGTAGGTTGTGCTTGAAAAATGAACAGCGTAGAGACGGAAGGGATGACACTTTCTGCAGGATCTGATCATAATTTTGCAGGACAATGCTCAAGCGCGTACAGCGCAAGCTGTTACCGATGTGACTGATTGATGGGGCTGCTAAGTGCTATATCACCTAGTGCCCTCCCGTGACATATCTCTCATAAGTTCAACTCGATTTCTAATGTGAAGGAAACACTTCACGGCATTCGCTTCAGAACGGCTACAAATTCGTCGGCCAGTAGACCGCGCCGCTCGAGCTGTCAATACAACTGGATACGACTTCCACATCGCTGTCAACGGTTTATGCAGAACGCTGGTGACTACTTTGAAGGTCAGTAAATCTTTGAAAAAGGTATCTGTTATGTACGAACTGTAAATAAATGGGTGCCACTGTTAAAGTTCCAACCCTCTTAATTCTTATTACTTGTGTAACAACAAAGGCACCGGACAAAAACTGAGTTACTCCCAGCTAGAATAATGTTGGTACCCTGTACTACCGCCTGCGGAAGTGATAATGGCCTCTGTTAGGCCAGAAAGAAAGCCCATAAATTTCTTCGGGTATGCCATATGCAACTGAAACCAGTCATTAACGTTTAGACAACGGGAGTACTCCAGAATGAGATTCTCACTCTGCAGCGGAGTGTGCGCTGATATGACGGGAGTACTGATTGCTGCGCTTCACTCGCTATTCCATATAATCCAAGATATTTTCTACTGGAGTAAGGTCGAGTGATTTAGAGGAACAGTCGAAGTGCAGTAGGGTGCTTGTGTGTTCCCCATAGCAGGAAAGTGTGTGTCACGCCCAGAGAACGTGGCTTATCACATACTGAAAGACGTGAGTTTTCACAGCATACTCACCACGAAGATGTGGAGAAGAGGACTACACTTGATCACCGGTAAAGCCGAGATAAGCTTCCTGGTTGATGGTTACCGAAATCTCAATGAGTGGACCCACGAAGTTACACAAAATAAAATCACCGAACCACCTTCGGCTTGAACTACATCCTCCACACACTGCCGTTCAAGCGCCTAATCTGCTATGTGGTGAACACGGCGCCGTAAGTTATTTGAAAGGAGACGAAATCACGACTTAACTAACGGTCACGCCAGATCACGGAAGTTAAACGCTGTCGGGCTTTACCAGCTCTTGGCTGAAGAACCATCCGGGTGGCCGAGCGCTGTTGGCAAACTTGGTGCACTCAGTTCTTGTGAGGTCAATTGAGAAGCTGCTTGATCGAGAAGTAGCGGCTCTCGTCACGGAAAGTGGCAACGACCATGAGAGCGATGTGCTGACCACATGCTCCTCCGTTCCTGCAGCCAGTGACGCAGATCGGCTGGGGATGACACGGCTTTTGGTCGGTACTGTTGGGTGTTCGAGGGCCTGTTCGGACGGAGTGTAGCTTTAGTTTAAAATCACGACTCATCCGACCATACCACAGCCCTCCAGGCAGCTAACTTCACAGTTTCAGTTTCGGTTGTCCAATTTATGTGCCGATATAAGCTACGAACTTTTACGTGCTACCGACTGAAAAATTCAGAAATATGCAATTTACTTAAGGATTTTCGCTCTCGAAATGTTTGAGATGATCCTGCATTCACTAGCAGCAGCAATTCCTGTCGTTTTTGAAACCGGCTGTAATCGAAAAGGCGCTATACTTGTCTTCAGTCCTTGCCTGTTAGGATCTTTTTTCGATCACTATTCCCACTCAGTGTTAGATGGCAACGAATGGTACTCCATTTCTTACAGACACGTTGTAAAGTTTGCGTTGATACGTGAGCAACTTGAACAACTTCTTTCATGATCGTAGGTACCTCCTAACACGATAGTTCCTTTCTACGATTCAGTCACGTATAAACGTTGACCTCTCTTCCTATGCTGGTTTCATACAGCCGATTGTCATGTGCACACCACTTCAGTCTTAAGATCTACGTCAGCTGTGGAAACCAACATGGCCACCTAACCGACTGTACACCATCTGAAGGGTGTGCTGTTCAGGTATTAGGTAGATCAGTAAACATGGAATATTTCGATTAAAATACGATTAGAGACTACTGGAAGATATTTCGAGGAGCATCCATGGTTAGGAACGCTGGTAGTACATGTGGAGTTAACTGAACAAGGTAACTTATCAAGAATTCTGTACATATAATCAAACAAGGTGAACGCCAAAGTTACGTATTCTGATAATACGAAGTTAGGAATGAATACTGAGCATCATAGCTATATCTGTAATGGTCATCTGCAATGCTCCACAGCTGAGAAGGAATTAGAACTATGTATGCATATTCACAATTCTTCCACTGAAGAAGGAGACTGGGTTAGTGGATTCTATGGTACCACAAGTGGACTAAAATTCCAGTACTACCTCACAGTCTCCTGTGGCTCCTTACCTACATCTACATCGACATCTACATATATACTCGGCACGGTATGGTGCGAGGCGGAGGGTACCCTGTACCTCTACTAGTCACTTCCTTTCATCTACATCTATCTACATGACTACTCTGCAATTCACATTTAAGTGCTTGGCAGAGGGTTCATCGAACCACAATCATACCATCTCTCTACTATTCCACTCCCGAACAGCGAGCGGGAAAAACGAACACCTAAACCTTTCTGTTCGAGCTCTGATTTCTCTTATTTTATTTTGATGATCATTCCTACCTATGTAGGTTGGGCTCAACAAAATATTTTCGCATTCGGAAGAGAAAGTTGGTGACTGAAATTTCGTAAAAAGGTCTCGCCGCGACGAAAAACGTCTATGCTTTAATGACTTCCATCCCAACTCGTGTGTCATATCTCCCACACTCTCTCCCCTATAACGTGATAATACAAAACGAGCTGCCCTTTTTTGCACCCTTTCGATGTCCTCCGTCAATCCCACCTGGTAAGGATCCCACACCGCGCAGCAATATTCTAACAGAGGACGAACGAGTGTAGTGTAAGCTGTCTCTTTAGTGGACTTGTTGCATCTTCTAAGTGTCCTGCCAATGAAACGCAACCTTTGGCTCGCCTTCCCGACAATATTATCTATGTGGTCCTTCCAACTGAAGTTGTTCGTAATTTTAACACCCAGGTACACCCAGGTACTTTCCTGTTCCATTTTCTAACAGAGCGAGGGAAATACAACTGTCTATATGCCTCTGTACAAGCCTTAATCTCTCTAATCTTATGTTCGTGGCCCTTGTGCGGATTGTACGTCTTTGGGAGTAGACTCTTTCAGCAATCAGCCACAAATGCCGGTTCTCTAAATTTTCTAAGTAGTGCTCGTCGAAAATAATGTCACCATCTATCCAGCGATTCCCATTTGTGCTCCCAAAACATCTTCGTAATACTTGCGTATTGTTCGAACCTACCGGTAATAATCCTAGCAGCCTGCTTCTGAACTGCGTCGATATGTTCCTTTAATGCGGATCCCAAACATTCTAACAGTATTCTCAACAGTGGTTCGCACTAATGTCCTATACGTTTCTCCTTTACAGATGAATTACACTTTCCTAAAATTCTCCCAATAAACCGAAGTCGACCATTTGCCTTCCATGCTACAATACTTCCATGCACATCGCATTTCATGTTCTTTTGCAACATTAAGTCTAGATATGTAATCGACGTGACTGTGTCAAGAAGCACATTACTAATGATGTATTCGAACATAATGGGTTAGCTTTTCCTACTTATCTCCATTAACTGAAATTTTTCTGCATTTAGAACTAGCTGTCATTTATCACACTAACTAGAAATTTTGTGTAAGTCATGCTGTATCGTTCTACAGTCACTCAACGACATCTTCCGTACACCACAGCATCATCAGCAAACAGCCGCAGACTGTTGCCTATCCTTTCCGTTAGATCATTCATCTACATAAAGAATAGCAGTTTTCCTATGATATTTACCTGCGGCACTCCTGACGATACTCGTGTCTGTGATGAACACTCCCAGTCAAGGACGAGATAATATGTTCCGTTATTTAAGAAGTCTTCGAGCCATACACATATCTGTGAACCCATTCCGTATGCTTGAATCTTCGTTAACAATCGACATTGTAGCACAGTGTCAAATCCTTTACGGAAATTTAGTAATATGGAATCCAATTGTTGCCCTTCATATATATCATATGAAAAGGGCAAGATGAGTTTCGCAGGAGCGATACTTTCTAAACCCATGGTGATGCGTGAACAGAAGCTTTCCCCTCTCAAGGAAAATCGCTGTATTTGAAATCAGAATATGTTCAAGGATTCTGCAGCAAACCGATGTCTGTAATTTTGTAGGTCCGTTGTTTTGCCCTTCTCGTATACAGGAGTGACCTGCGCTTTCATCCAGTCGCTTGGGTCTTCGCGCTGGGCGTGAGATTCGCAATAGATGCAAGCCTCGTAAGGGGCCAGTGCTATACAGCTCTCGTTGTATAACCGAAATGAAATTCCATCAGGACCTGCCGACTTATTTGCTTTGAACTTTTTCAATTGTTTCTCTGCTCCAGAGATCCTTATTACTACGTCCTCCACATGGGAGCCTGTGCGATGGTCAGACGACGGTACGTATGTACAATTCTATTGCGTGAAAGATTTCGTAAGTGCGAAGTTTAAAATTTTGACTTTACTTTTGCTATCTTCTACTGCCACACCAGACGGTCAACGAGTGACTGTACAGAAGCCTTAGGCCACCTTAGCAGTTTTCACACAGGACCAGAATTTTCTTGGGTTATCAGCAAGATGGTTAGCTAAGGTACGACAGCAGTTGTTTTCGCCAGCTTTGAACATCGACCTTTTCACAGACGTACGAATTTCTATCAAATTTTACCTGTCGTCATTTGTGCGTTTCTTTTGAAACATGAATGCAATAGCTTTCGCGTCCACAGCATTTTTCGAATTTTTTTGTTAAATCGCGGTGTTTCTTTTCCGTCCTTAATCCACTTACTCGTCATATACTGCTCCACAGTAAGAATTTTAATACATTTATACGTCGCCCATAATTCTTCTACGTACATCGTACTGGAACTAAATGATGTCAGTTCATTGTGTAAGCTGTATGCTAACAACCGTCTATCTGCTGGCCGGCCGTTGTGGCCGAGCGGTTCTAGGTGCTTCAGTCTGGAACCGCGCGACCGCTACGGTTTCAGGTTCGAATCCTGCCTCGGGCATGGATGTATGTGATGTCTTTAGGTTAGTTAGGCTTAAGTAGTTCTAAGTTATAGGGGACTGATGACCTCAGTTGTTGAGTCCCATAGTGCACAAAGCCACTTGAACCTATCTATCTGTTCCTCGCTACGATAACACAATGGTCGCTAATCCATGTCTCTATACGGACGCCATCAGTTAGGTCAAGCCTGTTTGTAGCTACAGGGTCGAAAATATTTCCACTGCGTGTGGGCTGTCTAGCTAGATCCGAAAGACAGTTTTCGGAAAATGTGTTCAAACGAAATTAACCAGACCGTCTCTCTGAACCCCCTGTAATGAGTCCTTAGACGTCCCAGTCTATACCCGCCAGGCAGAAGTCACCTCAAACTAATATTGCTGCTGAGAGCAGATTTTCTCTCATTGTTTCTAAAACTGTCACAGCAGAATCGGTTGGCCTCCAAAAACTTCCAACGATTAACTTGATTTCACCTAGACCTTTTATACGCGACCAGATCTCATCATTGTCACAATCAAATTCGACTTCAATAGACACAATACTTTGTCAGTTGCAATGAGCATATCCCCTCCTATGGCGTCTGATCTGCCTTTTGTATGTACCTTCCGTGGATCGTTAAATACCTCAGAGCTTTCTAATTCTGGTTCCAGCCAACCTTCGCTCTCGGGAATCATCTTAAATTGAAGCATGACAGTTCATTGTACTGCACTACAATAAAGAAAAGTGAGGTATTAACAGTAGTTTGCAAATTACAGCTTAAATTCATCACCATTCCAAACGATACTCCATTTAAAAATGTAAACATTTATTTTCTAGCGTGATGTGCTACATTGGTTACATGCATGTGTAAATGTATCTGTTCATGTATCCTTTCTTCATACATCTAGATCTACATCTACACTCTACAAGTCACTGTGAAGTACATGGAAGAGGTTATGTCCCAGTGGACAAGTTATTAAAGTAGCTTCCTGTTCCATTCACATATGGAGCGTGGGTAGGATGATTGTTTAAATGCCTCCGCATGTGCTGCAATTAATCTAATCTAGTCGTCACGGTCCCCTCGGGAGTGATATATAGACGCTGAAGTGTATTCTGAGTGGCTCTGGTGGGAAGTGCTTGCCGTGTTAATTAGATATCTGGGAAGCGGTCATGTTTATCTGACATGATTAAATCTTCGTCCCTCCCCAAACTAGTGATCACTGAATTTGTTACATACGAGCCGGCAGCGGTGGCCGAGCGGTTCTAGGCGCTTCAGCCTGGAACCGAGCGACTGCTACGATCACAGGTTTGAATCCTGCCTCGGGCATGTATGTGTGTGATGTCTTTAGGTTAGTTAGGTTTAAGTAGTTCTAAGTTCTAGGGGACTGATGACCTCAGATGTTAAGTCCCATAGTGCTCAGATCCATTTCTTTCTGTTGCATACGAAATTAAACAAGACTCACAGTTAACACTGTTTATTACATTGAAATGTATGGCAAATGTCTATGGCCAGTGAGGATGGTATTCTGTAATCACAGACTTGTTTTTCCCTTCCCATTTCTACATTACTTACGCTTTACGCTATCCAGTCGTACCTTGTTTTACATTGCTTTAAACAGATTATCTAGCAGTGCCTAGACTCAGTGGCTGTGTCCCACTACTTCGAAAGTGACATTAACAGTACTTTTCCTCACTTCACCGTCACGTATTACGTACAGCGGTCTGTGTATTTCAGAGAAGTCCTGATTTCGACCATCCTATCCGCAAAAGCGTTCTTCCCGGTCTCTGTCAAAAACGGCACGTATACTTTCACTCCACATAGGTCCTGGCACCATGGGAGATACAGTCTGTTCTGTAACTTTTAGCGTCTGGTGCCGATGGATGGCTTTCCCAAAGCAAGAGCGAGTCTGACCGTCTGACGTTCGGCTTTTGCATGTTTCCACATCCACTGTGCGAAATCTCTTGGGTTGGTGCTCTGCCAGCTAATATGGTCCACTGCACATCCGTTCGCTTACAGTCCATTGCAAGATGATTTCGTAGAGGCCTCTTATTTAGGTGAACATGCCGTCTAGTACGAAAATGTAGTATACGTTAGTTAAGTACTAGCAATCTCTGGTAATGATACACATTTCTTTTATCAGTGGGGACGAACTATTCCGATTTGATTTGTTTGTTTAATTCTGGTTTTCTGTCAGTTACGGAAAAACATGGGAAAAACGGTCACGTAACAACATTTCCAAAGTTACCATTTATAGGTGGTCCTTGAAACTTCGTAAGTAGGCGTTCTCGTGGCAGTTTATATCTATCTTCGTGAGCCTGCCGGTTCAGATGCTTCGGAATCTCTTGACTCTCTACCATGGAGCAAACAAACCTGTGGCCATTAGTACTGTCCTGTTCTGTATACGTTCAATATCTCATGTTAGTCCTTCTTTGTAGAATCCCTGGAATACTTGAGCAGCAGTTGTGTATGGATCGCCAGTGTGACTTGTAAGCAATCTCATTTGTAGACTGATTCCGTTTCTGCAGTATTCTGCCAATAAACTGATGTCTACTATGTGCTTTACCCACGACTGAGACTATGCGCTCATTCTATTTCAAATCCCTGCTAAGTATTACACCCATGTATTTTTATGGGTTAACCGAGTAAAGCTGTTACTCATTGTTATAACAGTTAAGAGGATAGTATGTTTTCTTGTTTTAAGAAGTGCATAGTTTCACATTTCTGAGCATTGAAAGCAAGTTGCCACAGTTAGCAACTCCCTGAAATCATATCAACATCTAAATGAATGTTTATGCTGCTACACAGGGCTAAGCGCAGACACCTCTGCGTGAAGTGAGGATATCTGTTTGGAACCTGTGAAACATGAACGACGCTAGTTGGTTCAAATGGCTCTGAGCACTATGGGACTCAACTGCTGTGGTCATCAGTCCCCTAGAACTTAGAACTACTTAAACCTAACTAACCTAAGGACATCACACACATCCATGCCCGAGGCAGGATTCGAACCCGCGACCGTAGCATTCCCACGGTTCCGGACTGCGCGCCTAGAACCGCGAGACCACCGCGGCCGGCAACGACGCTAGTAAAACACTGTTAGGGGCAAGTTACTTATTCACAATGTTTACAAGTTGTCATTCTTCTGCAGCAGCTTCGGCTGTAGCTAATCCAGCTGCGTGTAGGATTGCACGCCCAGGAAGTGATGCTAGCGACCGTGGCGGCGCGGCTGCTGTTGGGGGAGCGTGGCGGCGACTACCCAGCCCGAAGTGGTTCTCGCGCCGGCTGTGGAGTGTACTCGGTCCCACCCCGAATTCTGCTATGACCCTTGGTGACCCATCAACAATGATCCTGTTGTTGATATTCGTGTGGTCGGTTGATCTCCTCCCTACCCCAATAGGTTTCAGCATACGAAGGCGCCTAAGTGTTGTACAGGAACATGGATCTCAAGAGAACCTGCTGCCGTCTTCCGCTTTGAAGTCCGGTACTGGCACCATTCTACAATGTGCTGTTGTCGGAAGTCAGTCAGTTTCCCCATTGGTAAATGGTAGGCGGCGAGCAGCATGAAGTTCATTTGGTGAAGGATGTCATCTTTGATTACATCCTCTTCATAGACTGTGATGTAGCATATAGGGCATAAATTCACTACACTATCCTCATCTTGGATTCAAGTGATATTACTCTGGATGCCGTCGATCTCAGTGATCAACTCATGACTAGTATTCAAAGGGAGCTAGCGTGAGGCTATGACTGAAAACTCGGTCCGTAGTGACCAAGTGTGTCCTCCTTATTAACTTAACAGGCTGTGTCGGTCGATCTCCATGTGCTCTTATGAAATACAAACAGTTTCTTGCGACATGGCTTATGAGCTGATGAATATGTCTGTCTCGCTACCTTTGGTTTTCCGTTTTTTCTGCTGAAATGCTTATTCCTTGCTCGGCAGGCTTGTCCCAGATGGCAACACTTAACAAGATTTGGTAAATATGTTTGGAGTGAGGAAGTTCAATTAAAACATTAAGAGAACAGTTCGAGAACTTTCTGGACTCCTGCTTATTTCCCGTCTGTGTCTGTCCCATGTGTGCTTAGCGCACTCTTAAGTCGCTTCATCTCACAATTATTCTGTTATCATTTGACAAAAATACAACAGAAGTACGGTGTATGAATATCGAAAATAAAATATAAAGATTAAGCCTTAACGGTCTGTCACTATGTGTCCATAACAGACTGAGCACAAACTGATGTTGGCATAAGATGAGGAAGGAAAGCATTCACAGCCTTACCAAAGGGGGGATCTGGTCCATCGCTTTAATCGATTTAAAGAAACTGTGAAAACCTAACCTAAATTCCTGACCATATTCCTGCGTCAGATTATAGCACGCTGCCTTGAGGGAGAAAACCTCATATCCACAGATCAGCTCATTACGGCTGGTAACTGTTTCAGCGAGATTCTAACACATACGAAAGTAATTCCATTGGGTGCAAATCGCGACGCTGCACGGGTCAGCTGGAATGTTACTGTCCACAAATCCTTGCCTTACACATCCCATTTTGTGACAGGGTACATTGTCATCCTGATACAAACAATTACAGTCCCTGGAATGTTCCTCTAATGTACGCAGTACAAAATGCAGTAAAACGTGTTCATGTCATTCGCCATTTAGTGTCGTCTTAATTGCCATAGAGGAACACACCCTAACCACACAAAAACCCTTATTATAACACCACATATTCCGTAATTCAGTGCTGGCACTAAACATGATGGCAGGTAAGGTTATCCAGGCGTTTGCCAAACGCAAAACTTTCACAAGGTTTAGCGTGATGCATCACTCTAAATCACTAATTTCCAGTCATCCACTGTACAGGAACCGATCATTATATCACATCAAATGTTTCTTACCACAGAATGCAGAAATGTGTGACTTATGAGGGGCTTATAGGCTGTTCAACCTCATTCTCTTCAGCTGCATATGCACAATCAATTTACTTGGTGGAATGCTAGTAGCAATTTGGAACTCACGAGTTGATTTCATGCAATTTTTTACAACCACCCTCCACAATGCTCGACTATCAGTACATGAGGTGTCCGCCCCTGGTAGCTGGGTGGTCCGCGACACAGAATGTCAATCGTAAAGGCACGGGTTAGATTCCCGGCTGGGTCAGAGATTTTCTCCGCTCAGGGACTGGGTGTTGTGTTGTCGTAATCATCATCATTTCATCCCCATCGACGTGAAAGTCGCCGAAGTGGCGTCAAATCGAAAGACTTACACACGGTGAACGGTCTACCCGACGGGAGGCTCAAGTCACATGACAGTATACTTTATTACATGAGGTCTGCCTGGTCTTGGTTTAGCTTGTAGCGTTTCTGCTCTTAAAAGGAGAAGAAATTCTTGAGGTGACGCGTTACTTTGCCAGGCACAGTAGTTTCGCCAAGTTGTGGACAGCAGAAGATTTCATGTGAAGTTCTATGTGGAATGAACTGGTGGGTAAAGTCTAGCAAACTGCATTTGACGCTGCCATAGATAATGAAGTAGAAGCTTGCTTAGTCATTTCTTCCAAAGTTGTCTCGTTGTTGTCACTGTATTTCTTCTCCGTAGGTCGTTGTTCCTAACATTCAATTTAAGGCCAGTAAACACTACAATAATAGAATGACGGCTCGATACCTGGGATGCTACCTCATTTAGTATATCAAAGCAAACTAAGCAAACGCATTTACTCACTCAGCCCTAAACGAGAACCAGTCTCAACTTGTTAGTGACAGCAACGATCGCGAAATTTGATTATAACCGTTATAACACTAAAATGTTCACATAATAACTCACTGTGGCTGTTTCCAGTCAAACAGTCGCACTATCTGTGTCTGTCTATATCTATATGTATACTAATAATAAAACCGTAAAAGCAGTGTGTCTGTCTGTCTGTCTGGACACGCTGATCTCCAAAACATTGTAGCCGAAGTCTCATGAAGTTTTCACATGTAACAAGAGCATAGCTTGGGGAAATGTATAGGCTTTCATCAAAAGAGAATCACGAAGAAAAAGATATCGTGATTTTAAGTTTTACTTAACAAGGTTATGTCTGGACACGCTAATCTCACGAATGGCGTGCATGGTGGTCAAGTGGGGTCCAGTTCCACCTCCAGCGCCGAGTGGGAAGGTTGTTAGTTTAAAGCCTCACCGCAGCGTCTCACTTGCCTGGGCAGCTTTTCCTTGGTGTCGTTTGTGTCATCATGCTTGTCACATGGTCGATTACTCCGCAGCATTAATTTTTGTGTGTGAGTCATAGTCCGTAAATAATGTTGGCCATAGGTTTCATGTGTATTCCTAGAAAAGGAGCAATCAGCTTTAGTTTTGATAAATCGAGGCATTCCACGCAGCCTGGGTCTGTGGAGATTCATAACTGGCTGTTTGATACCATTCAAGTAAGATCTGATCAGGTTCATACTGCATATTTTGAACCTAATAACTATGTCTTATTCGTTAAGTTTTAGGATTCTCTTAAAGTAGACAAACAGCTAGTACGCCATTTCTCAAGATCCATTTAAGCATCGTAATGGTTCAGGAAGTTTGGTGCTTCTTCCCGACGAGAAGATACGACAGTTTGTTTAAAGAGGTGGAAGTGAGTGGTATACAGCACCAACGGTGGTCTACTCGAGGCTGGTTACAATGTTATAGCGGTGTCAGCCTTCCATCTACAGGTCTGTGATTACCACATTTATGTAACGTATAGTGGGCCTGTGGGGACATGCTTTCTCTGTAATTAAAGTTGCTGCCTAAGATTTGATTGCCCGTGGCGGATATTTGTACTGAAGTCCTCACTTCAAAAGCGTCCAAAATTGACGACAGTAGGTTTAGTTTTTCCTGTTCACGGGGGTGGTGCCACATTTTCCTCGGGTGCAATGGAACAATAAAGGGACGCTGAGCTTACTGCTCCCCTTTTTTAGTACGCTCCTGAAATTGTTGTTGCCAAACCGGCACTGACCGCAGTGCAAAGGAAAAGACGTAGTATGCATGGATGCATAGTGGTGAGGAGTCGGATACGGCATATAATTCTGCATCAAAGGTAGTAAATGCTAACGCAGTCGGACCTTCAGCACACGATCTGTGAATACGACAGAGCTACCAACCGAGTCCCTCTGCTTGCACCCATCCGCAAAGACAACTACATAGTTTGATTGCCCATTTAAAATGTTTGAAAATATCGAATTAAAAACAGGAGCACCAGTGCACTAAATCTAAAACGATGCTGGGCTTCTGTAATAACCAGAGCGGCAGGCGGTTAAAATTGTGGATTTGTGGACAGCTGGAGGAAAGGGGTTCCAGAGGTGGAGGAACAACAGTATGGTGTGCGGGTACAGTCAGAGCTCCTAGGACCTTACATGCCGGAAGCACCATGAGGAGCTGCTTCCGGACAGTAGTAACTCGCGGTTTCCCGACCTCAGCACAGAGACTGGGTGTGGGACTGGTCCTATAAGCACTCGTGGCCAGGCAAATCCATTCATGGTGGACAGCGTCAATGGTTTTCAAATAAGAAGGCCTTGCTGAGCCACACACCATACACCCATATTCCAGCTGTCAAAGCACTGAAGCCCTATAAAACTGGAGGAGACGTGCCTTGTCCACTCCCAAAGACATTCAGTGGCTGCAGGTCTCTCAGGTGTGGCAACCACGACAATTTCGAGTCAAAAAAGAGGCTTAGAAACCACAATGAGTCTCTAAAATGCAGGACGGTGTCCCCCATTTGCAAGGCATGCAAATTAATAATACGACGAGAATGATTGAACGAACACACACACACTTATCAGCAGAAAAATTAAAACCCGTCTTTGCAGCCCACTCCTCCAACCTCCGCAATGTAAATTACAACTGACGGCTTGCTGTTGCAACACTGGAGAAGGAAAAGAAAAGAGGAAAGTCGTCCACTAATAGGGAGTACTGTACAGGTCTCCATATCGTACACGTGATACTGTTTATCGACATGGCAAAGAGGGCAACACCTAAAACACCGCCCTGAGGGACACCAGCCTCCTGCTGGAAACGATCTGACAGCGAGTCACAAATTCGGGTCCGAAAAACCCGTTGAGGCAGCAACGACCGTATGAAGGTGCGGAGGTGGCTATGGAAGCTCCACTGATGCTGTTGTGCAAGAATAAAGTGTCTCCAAGTAGCATCGTACGCCTTACTGTTAACGAAGAATATACTGATACAATGATTGTTGAGTAGATAAGACTGCTGAATAGCCCTCTCTAGCAGGATAATGTTATCGACAATGGACCGAAATCACCAAAATCGACATCGAGAACGACTAAGATGCTATCTGGTCTCTAACAACGACGGTTAACCATTCGCTCCAGGGTCTTTCCCACACAGCTAGTTAAGGCGATAGTCCTGTAACTACTGCGAAATTTATGATCCTTTCCCAATTTCAAGAGAGGTATCAGAACCGCCTCCCTCCATGAGCTCGGGAAGTTGCCTGTCTGCCATATAAGATTAGAACATTTGAGGAGAGTTTCTTGTGACGCCGCTGGCGATTGTCAAAGCGTGCAGTATCGCATTAGGTCGTGACTGGGTGCAGTGTTAAAAGTCTCAGACAGTGCCTATTCGAGCTCCCACATGAAGAAAGGAGAAAAAAATGGTTCAAATGGCTCTGAACACTATGGGACTTAACATCTGAGGTCATCACTCCCCTAGAACTTAAACCACTTAAACGTAATGTCGTTCTTCAACTTCTCCCGGCGTATTTCTTGCGCGAACAGTCCACGAGTGTACTGCCGGTCCATGGTGTCCAACGGGCACAATATTTCGGCGATCAGACATGTCGCCATAGTCAGGTACGCTGACGAACTGAGCTGCTGAGGGCGGGCGACCGCCCTAAATCCCCTTCCCCGCGAGGCGTTCTCTCCGAGGCCGCGTGTCGGTGGTCGCTGAGAGGCTGGGGTCGGCGTCTGTGGAGGCGTCGGTGTAACTGCCTCGTCCACCCTAGTCGCTCGTTCGTTTTCTCTGCTGAGCCTCTTTCTAACTCCGTTGTGTAGAAGCGTTGGCCATCGGAATAGGCTTTATAAGGGTGGAAGCAAAAGAGGTAGTGAATGTGTGAGGCTATATAGCCTTACAGGTTTTTCTTGGCTTCTCCATATGGGATGCATTTCGAAGTCTCAATTTCCTTCATCTACCGGTATTCAAGGAAGCCACTGCAATCCTACAGAGAGATCCCCAAAGCAATTCACACACTTTCGAGGGGAGGAGCCGCCAACATTACAGTGGGTGACCTTGCCACATTGGCCACGAGTGGCTTCATCCTTACACCCTATGTTGTTGTGACTAAAACACCGACACATGAAACAGTGCATTGGGTTAGGGACATATGGCTGTACACTGTGACGAAGAAAACCAGCCTTGATGTGCTCTGGGGTTTCGTGCTATTGAAGGAAGGATGAAGGAGAGAGATTTCAACAGATTCCTATCCATCCTATTCACGTCAACGATCCCCTTCAGAGTCCACTCATTCTTCAGTTCCTCCTTGGGAACGTCGACATGATCTCGACAGCTCACAACATCTTTGCTATAGCTCAAGGTGTTTTGGAGCTTCGTTTCTATGGCATATTCTCCTAGATATTTAGCTTTTCTGAGGTTTTTTGCTTGTTGGGAACTAGCAGTTTCAACCAATATCGTTCATTATGCAGGCGTTTGATGGATTTCAGTGAACCTGCGATACCCCCCAAAACTTTTTTGTATATAAAAAGACCAAACTTTGTCCAAACTGCCCTCTTTCCAGTTCAGACTGGCAGCATGCGTTTTGTTACCATGCATGTATAAATCCTTTGTAAGCCCTGAATCTGGAGGACTGACAACATGAGACCTCTTAATTGATTGAGTGTTAGTACGTACCATCGGTCAACCCAGTCATCTGGGAAGTAGAAAAGGAAACTTTGAAGGATTCATCTCGGTTCCACGAGCAGCTAGGGAAATAAAGGTCCACCTGGACAGAGCCCAATGTGAATAGGTAAGCCTTGTACAACTGAGCTGCTGCAGGTTCCCCACAGGTTGCCCGCTAACGACTGTTCCACCTCAAGAGCCATGCATCTCATCAGCACACAGCACACATTGAGACTGAGGTTTTTTTTATAGAGGTTTATTCCATCGTCGTGATCCGGGTGGTCAAGGCAAGATCCACGTTCCCTGAGACACAACGTTCCACCGCTGCGCTTCACAGTGGTCGCTGAAGCATGCCTAGAGCTTATGGTGATAGGGAACTGGCGGCGCTTACCAGTCACCAGCTCAGGAAACGAATGCTGAGCCCCTGAGGGCTTTTATGCCATGACCATCAATAAAGCGTAAGTCCAGGCAATTTGTATTGTAGGTCCGAACCTTAGTGTCAGTTGTTTTTCTCAAGGCCAGCTCTATGGAGCTCTCACCTATCTTTGTGAATCAAACAAGCTCTCCATTAATGTACCCAATCATTCTAGATCAAACATTGTGAAGCTTTATAAGTCGAAATAAAATTCCATACATGAAAAGTCTTGGATACAGCTGCAAGTAAATACCTAGACAAAACCTGGTTTCTTAGCTAGTTTAAAACTACCAACGCATCTACGTAAAATTTTGTTAGGTGTCTGGAATGGAGCCTGACCACAATGACGCCCAACTACTTATCCCTTTGAATTTGCACCTGCTCTTGACATGATTAATTTAGGTTTCGGCCTGTGATGGTCAAGAAGTCATTATTAGAAGATCAACACAAACATAATTTCAGGTTCTCATGAAAATTTCACCCACACAATAGAAATTTCGGAGTGGGTTAACTCCATCCGCTATCAGGAGGTTCAATCGACAAACGGTTTTGAGTTATACTCTATTATGTGAAATAGAATATACTGATTGAGCCGTGACCATGATTAATTAAGAATTATTTTGCTTCTCAGGCCTGGTGGCTTAGCGGTAAAGTGCGTGCCTGAAAACTGAGAGATGGAGATATCCAACCTTGGTCAGATCACGAATTATTCAGCCTTTGTTTTAACCTAACCTTCACTTCTCAGCGATGTGAGGATACGCCAGAAACGACACGTTGTTCGGACTCCAAGGTAACCTGTAGGCATCTACACCCAGCTGGATAACTGGAGTATTTTACGGACACGCTAGTCGCCGAAGTGGTGTCAAATTGCAAGACTTACACCAGCCAACTGAGCCACACGAAATTATTACCACTTATCACATGTGAACTTGAATACTCAGGTACATGTAATTTTCATTAAGTGGGACTCGTAAGTGCAACGTTCTGGATGTGATTACAGTGGCTATATTTCCAGTGTTTCCTTTCCTTAGTTTCATATAGAGCATGTTCTCATAGCAAGGAGGATGGCGCAGTGGAAAGGGGTTTGCAGCTATGGAGTCATGTCATGGGGCAAAAATTCAGATTCAGATTTTGTTTTCTCTATATCCCTTCAGGCGACTAGCAGAATGCTTCTTTAAACATGCCAACGCCACCTCTTTTTCTCCATTACTGTCACATTGAGAGTCTCTAATGATCTCTGTACTGTCGAACTGCCGGTTTCTTTCGACCCCAGCCCTCCAGCCGACACTTATTTGATAAATTTTGTGATGTTTCACCAGGACGAGTAGCTGGCATTGTCACAACTTCCCTTTCTTTGCTGGTGGTGGACTGAATTCCAGATCGCAGGCGCAGAATATATGTGCCTCTCTCACATCGTCCTAGGGATTTTCCCTGGTCATTAACGCTGTAATTCTCGCACTGCTACCTGAAACGGTCGTTTGCTGCAGCTCGGAAATACTCGTTCCATTCAACATAAGGCTTTCCTTTTTCTTGTTGAATCTGTTGTCATATTTGTGGGTCTCTATGGCTTCTGTGATCAAGCCAGCGTGGTAGCTCTTCTCCCAGCAAGAAGTTTTGAATCGGCGAATTTTATTATGTGGACACTCTTTCATCTATCTCGTCGGTTTGTAAATAGTCTTTAAGTTACGTTTGCGCGATATATGGTCCGTTCTGTCCATAATTCTGGCGATGTATGACAAAATGGCAGTAATCGACATTTGTTCTTCTAACGCTTCACTTCACTCTGTGTTAGACTGCATGAATCTTCGAATGAAACAGGTGGAGATCTCATTGCTCCTCAGAACGTTTTCCAGGTGTTGCACCTAGCATCCGAGTTGCTACGGCTCACATATTCGTCCTGGGCGCGTTGCGAACGTATTAATCATCCCTCTTTACTGGATTGGGTGATGGTCTGATAGTTTGTACATGTATCGGCCCGTGTGTGTCGATTACGTTGATGTAAAGCTTCAGTCGTCCTTCTTCCTCCTTCCTACCTCCCTTATTTACTTTATTCTACTTTCTCCATTATCTGACGTTAGACATTCGTCAAATAAGGCAGCCATGATACCTGCTTTTACAGCATGGTACACTTCTGGCTGCGTTACTTGAAAGTGAGCACCACTCCACATATCCACCCAGCGGATTAGTGTCGAGGGCCGGTGTGCCGGCCAACCTGTGGATGGTTTTTAAGGCGGTTTTACATCTGCCTCTGCTAATGCGGTCTGGTTCCCCTTATTCCGCCTCAGTTACACTATGTCGGTGATAGCTGCGCGAACACTGTCTTCACGTACGCTTACACCATAATTGCTACGGAGCGAGGTGGCGCAGTGGTTAGCACACTGGACTCGCATTCGGGAGGACGATGGTTCAATCCCGTCTCCAGCCATCCTGATTTAGGTTTTCCGTGATTTCCCTAAATCGTTTCAGGCAAATGCCGGGATGGTTCCTTTGAAAAGAGCACGGCCGATTTCCTTCCCAATCCTTCCCTAACCCGAGCTTGCGCTCCGTCTCTAATGACCTCGTTGTCGACGGGACGTTAAACACTAACAACCACCATCACCATAATTACTGTACCACGCAAATAATTTGGGTTAAATTCGTCTGGTATGAGACGTTGCTGGGGGTCCACTGGATGGCTGAACAGCGCAATAACCCTGGGTTCGGTGTGGGGCGGTGGTGGTGTGGATAGACTGCTGTGGCCTGTTAATGGTTTTGAACCACTGAGGGCTACGGCGGGACGAGGCCTCTCCGTCGTTTCTAGTTCCCTGGTTTAAATACACAATACACCACTCCACATGAAACTTGTTGACAGATTCCAAGTACCACAAACTCATCTTTTAATACACCTCTCCAACGAAAATTCAAACTGAAATTGGTTAGCACATATTCTCGTTGTAATTCATTTCACAGTTGATATCTCCTCAGAGGCAGCTCAGAACGACTGATGTCCTGTTTATCAACGTATCTGCACTGATTTGAAAAACAAGCGCAGTAATCGAAGAAAGAGATTGTATACTGGATATGTTGAAACCTCCTCTTTGCCAATTCTGACAGACAGAATTTGTAATACGCTGCACTGGAACCAGCAGAGAGAGCGTGGGCAGCATATTCAGATCGGGTGCGTGGCCACAGCGCGTAAACTTAGGCTGCGAACGCTGTAATTGCTATCAGGGCGGGCCGGATACGCCAGCCACTTGCCAGACAGGCCCCTCTGAGTAAATTGAACAGATACGCTGCACAGCACACCACTGCATTTCAACCTGCACCAGCACAACGTGCTCGGAATTTAGTCACTCCTCCTGTCTTCTACATACAGCACAAATCAAACCATTTTTACAGTTAATTACCGACAGTACCTTTTCGATGCATTCGACAATCCTCTCTCCTTTAAATTCTTCCTTGTTTTAGCATCTTTCAACACAGAAATTACACGAGACGTAGTAACGTATCTTTACCAAAATTATAGTGGAATGTAATTGTCTGACTATGGAAAATTATCCTTCCATTGCGGACCATAAAAAATGATGATACAGTGTTTGTGTTTCTCGTTCAGCGGTTTCAAGACTTGCATTCTACGCTACTTTTTTTAATACGCACTTTGATGAAAAATTTAAACATTAGAAAGAGAGAAGGAAGTGTAATGGTGCTTCATGTGCAGAGACATTCTATCATTTTACTTCAGTGTTTACTAAATCAAGTCAGATGAACTACAAAATTGGTAGTACGAGTACTCAGGCGATCCCTTTCCAAGAATATATTGCACACCTTAGGCTCTAAATGTATACACGTTCTGGACGTGGAAGTATCAATCGGACCCGACCGACAGATGGCGTCTCTGGATGCGGTAAGAAGGGGCATGTGGTCAGCACGTCGCTCTCCAACTCGTCGTCAGGTTGGAAGATCTTGGCACCGCTACTAATCGGTCGAGTAGCACATTTGTCGGCCTCATGAGTCTGAGTGCATCCCGTACCATACCTCCCACCAAAGAAAAACCCCTCGCAGTACGAGGAATCGAAGCCAAGTCCATCGCATGACAGTTAGCCGGGCTGACTACACAGCTGCAGAGGCAGACACGGATGTCATATGTCCATAATATTTTGACCTGAGATAATAGGACCGAGAACTGCTCTAACTGATTCAAGATACGTTGGATATCGGCACCGATATGGAGTTGACACTCAAGCTGGTCCCACACACGCTTTATTGAGGCCTCGCACGTACTGTAAAAGTCCAAAGTCTGGCGTTATAGCCGGCCGCGGTGGTCTCGCGGTTCTAGGCGCGCAGTCCGGAACCGTGCGACTGCTACGGTCGCAGGTTCGAATCCTGCCTCGGGCATGGATGTGTGTGATGTCCTTAGGTTAGTTAGGTTTAAGTAGTTCTAAGTTCTAGGGGACTAATGACCACAGCAGTTGAGTCCCATAGTGCTCAGAGCCATTTTGAGCCTGGCGTTATGCTCGAACCAATACTGGGGAGGCAAACTACCATCGCCACGCCCAATGCGGTCCGTTCCATGGACTTCGGTGGGTGACTTGTCACTTTTAGCCGAACTGGACGAGCAAGATGCTACTTGATAAAGATTTCCTATAAAACAGTAGCTTTATTGAGCACTCCAGACTTTAGTGTCATTAACATCTGCTCACACAGCTGTTCACAAACTCAAATTTAATTCTTGCAAGGTAATGGGAGCGCACTGCATCAAATGTTACGGTACTGCAGGTCTGCGTCAGCATTGCAGCTGTCTATTCCAGCCTGTGGATAATAGTGAGTTTGATCCTGAAATGTTCGTTTTTCTGTAGAAGCTTGGCTACATTTATTGGGGTAGATCATTCCTTACATATATCTATGTTGGACTTCTGAAAATTCTGATCAGTTATATTAAGGGCTTCTACAAGATGTGAAAATTTGAGTGCGGTGTACCATCGGTGTTATACTAAATATTGCCCGGATATCTTCACAAAACAGCTCCGTTGACAATATATGGAAAAAATTTTCAGTGAAGTAACAACTAACGAAGAGGCCAACCGTTATTCCATGCAGGAAAATACAAAACATAGTTCATCAATGCTCCTGTAAAAGTATGACGAGGTATGTTTGATATTAAGATAATTGTTGTCAGCAAGCGATGGTTAATATTACCAAGAGTTTCATAATTCCAAAGTCGATTCATCTGTGAATCCACTTACCGAAATAAATTCAGCAACGTTTCATTAGAGAAAAGAGTATGATCGATCAGCTTCTCCATTAGACCAGTAAAATATTTACGTCTCGTAACGATATGTGAGACGGTCAACCTATTATGTCGTGCTGGTACTTCCTTGCAACGCTTACCCTAACGCATCCAAAGCTGATACGACAACTGCCAAAGAGGACGGTGAATAGTGTTGTACGACGGCGAACCCGCTTTGTTCCTACTTTTTGTTAACCGAAACAAGGTGCATACTGATAATTATATATATATAACAGCTGTCTCGGCTTCTACATAGCACTTGAATCTGTGACCTGCAAGTAACTTCTTCAGCGGACTGAAGACCTGGAAATCACTAGGGCTGAGATCCTGTCTGTATGAGGGGGTGGACCACACTCTCCCAGTGTAATGGCCAGGGCATGCCGACGGTGTAGTTGCCACATGTAACCTCTCATTGTCACGGAGAATAACCACGTTGTCCACGTTGAGAATCCCTTGGTGCTGGTTCCTAGTGGCAGCCTTTAGGTGTGACGACGTGGAGTAATGACTGTCGGCATTGAAGTTTGCAGCTAGAGGCATGGAATCCAGCAGGGTCTGTCCACGGCGATCCCAGAAGACCATTACCGTTATGCTCATTGTCACGCAAATATTCATGATCTTTTGCGAGCTCACAACACGACTAATACCACCTCACACTTCTCGAAGCGAGAGACTTTTGCTCATACGTGGGCTCCCTTTCCCTTCGACTTCGAATGGCGTTCGTCCCTTGCTCCCTTTGAAACGAATCACATTTCGTTGATAGTACAGAGCGAACGTGTGAGGCACAACGTCATCTTCAACAACTGACAACAGCGCCATGCCGTGGAGCTTCCTGATGATCGTTGGAAAAGGACATGTCGACTTCGGATTTACAGCCGTAATTTTGCTGTTTGGCTATAAAAAAAGGGCGTATGGCTTTTCTCATTCGCCCTCGTATTAAAGCGTTACGCAGTTGATGACCCCTGCATTAGGAATTGAAGTATATGAAAATAAACTCAAAATTAATAAAGAATTCCGGGCAATTTTGCCGTGAACGGATGGATATCACATTCAAACGCAATAATTCGTCCCCATTTTCGGGGGACATTTTCAAGGGAGATCGTAGATTCTTTGAGTATCTGATCCATATCCCGGCTCGCTACTGACTGCAGCAAAATATCGTTTACGCGTGCTCCGACGCAGTGGCGTGGCGTCTTGTTCTGTGAATTCATGTTCTGTGAATTACCGAGTGCAACAGGCCGTTATTGTTGCCGTCGTCCGCTTTTGCTATCACCGCACGGTGGAAGGCTAATATACAAATCTTCTTCAGTACCGTGATCCAGATGTCATTCAGTTTCACGCAGAAACTTGTAACTGTGATTATTTCATAGAATACTGACAAAACACTCAAATTTTCGGAGACCGCAGCCATACGTTCAAAACTAAAAGCTAGTGATACATGTAGCTTACTATTGTGCGAATTGAAAATATCTTCTGTTAAGGATGTAGGTTCGTTTCCGAACAGAATTAAAAATTATTATAAAAATTTTTGTCTTCGTCAATAGACCAGCAGCAATCTTGAGATGTTCTCATTTTCGCTTACAACTTTCTAGACAGATTTCTTATCTGAAATTTATGTACTTAAGGCCAGATATTGACAAGAATTTGTTTCTATACATTATTGCAAACAGTAGTATCTTGCTACGGCCCTACAATACTACTTCCATTATTCCATACTGAAGTGCCAAATTTAACTCTCTCAGCAGAACTGTTTTCTTTCCATCAAAGAAAATAATTAACTGTATCAAAAAGGACAACGGGGGCACTTAAAATATTTCAAGAATGCCTTAAGGCGTAATGTGGTGAACGGTTTACGAGTTACGTTGTAAGATATTAGAGTAGGTTTCCATTACTCACTGTATTTAGCAGTGATTTATCAAAGTCCTAAATATCCTTTTTGCTTAGGATGAGTCTTCGAAGTCATTATACATACATGTTTCGTTCCTGTAACCGAAAATTCATTCGTTCAATGAGTATTCAGATTTTAAGTAAACACAAAATAACGCTGGTTACGTTGATATCAACTTCCATTCAAGGAAACATACAACGTAAATGCACCAGTAAGAGTCGATCAAATAATTTTTACCACCTGATGTAAATATTGCGTGAACCAATGTTTTGGATGTTAGATCGTTTCTGTAGCACACAACTTAATTGTGTAAAGGAGTCGAAGACAATAACCTTTAATAAATATTTTATAAGGGCGTCGTCGAGGTCTGTTAGATAAAATACACCACCAGAACAAGTATGGCCGTTTTCCGCGGCACCAGTGAGTGACAACTAACTAAAATTTGATTAGCTGCCATTGTTTTTTGGAAGCACTGTCCTTATTACGCTGCACACTCTAGGAGAGTGTTTGCTCTCCTTAAGTTGTTCAGTGACTTCTTGACTGACTGAACGATTACCGCACGCTGTATTTCTGCATTTGCCGTCGGCGGATGTCCAAGGTCATCATCCAGATGAACCAGAACAGACGAACTGAAAGCTGTTAAGGAATAACACAATCAATGTTTCGGCACCCACTTGTAAGTTCGATATTGACATGTTTATAGGTTACGCCCTATAGTATCAATATCAATAGATTGTCCTTCTTCTCATGACAATTAGAAAGGATGGAAGAAACGATATACCATTTTCGTGGTCATTCTCTAAGTAAACTGAAAAGTTCTGATATACTGTAGGAAAAAAACATTTGTATGCTAATAACAGAAGGAGCAAGATTTTTATACTGTAGCCTCGTGTGAGAATTTGCTATTATTGTTGTGGTTTGGACGTTAAGCATCTAGGTTATTAGCATCCGAAAATATTTTCGTTAACGAGTTAAGATTAAAAAATCATAAAAATCAGTTTTATACATTATAGAAAACAATAGTATTGGGAAAAGAATAAAATAATCTCCAATGAAAGACCCAATAATAAGATAAAAATCATGAAATTGGGGCAGGTTGGCCAGAACGGAACGAAGAGCATCAGCCACTCTCACAATTACTGAAAGCTGTGGATGACTTTTTGGCTGTGCAGACATGTATACAAATTCACACACTTAGATATCCACTCACTGAAACATACAATCTCACTTTTGAAAGATTCTTAACCAGCCAACAGATAAATTATTAAATATAATCAACTGAAAGCAAAATAGTTAAAACTTTTTCGTAATTACTTGTAGATGGCCGACAGCTGCTACTAAATGAGAAAGAGCCAGCCACATCAATTCCTGTAAAAATCTATACTTTAGACACTAGCCTTGGTACCTCACCAAAATTTTCAAACAATTGCTTCACACACCTTGTCCTCTACAGCGCCTGGTAGGAAAAGGTGAAGCACTCAGAAGGGGAGGAGGACCGAAATGAAATTTGAAGGAGTGAGAGAGTTTGTCAGGTTATTTCATTGACTCCTAAATCGGATAAGTTTTACAAAGAACTTCGCAGTATGAGCCCACTTGCCAGTATTACGATACTCCACCTCTTGCCTGGATACATGAATTCATTTGTTGGGAGGAGTATCATAAAGCCATTGTATCCTCTCCCGATGCAAGATCGGCAGTAACTGGTGTAACTGCTCACTGATACACTGCATACTATCACTTGGACAGAGAAAGCGTCCGAGCTGGTCGCATATATTTCTGTTGGGGATAGAGCTGCGGATATTGCTGAGCACGGTAGTACTCAGGCAGTAGTAGCAGGCAGTTCATAGAGACACGTGCCATATGTGGAAGAGCATTGTCCTATTGAAAAGTTGCACCACGATACTGCCGTGTGCGATGTAGCACGGAAAGACGCAGGATGTCCTTGACGTACCATTTGTACTATCAAAGTTCCTTCAATTACTATCAAGCGAGACCTGAAGTCATACCCGATGGTTCCCCACATCCAAACGGGAAGAATAACACCGCTGTGTGTCTCCTAAATATGGTAATAATGGGATCTCTCCACATGCCGTCTCCATACCCGTCATTCATCAGTAGCCACGCATCCCGGCCTGGGCATCTGACGGTAATTCCCTATTCCGTTTGCTGCTAGTCTCCGATTAATGGTGCGGCATGACATATAATGTTGCATGGAGTGCATTATTGGTTCTTGGATGGCAACCCCAGATTTGAAGGAGTCATAATGTGCCTGGTCCCACTACAATGGTCCTTTCTCCTGGTGTTCAACGTGGTCGACTGGAAACTTGATGACGAGTGTACCAGCTCTCACGTTCCATTGCAATCCAGCGAAGGGCTACTATCAGATTAAAATTTCAACGATTCTGAATATCGCACGATTGAACCAGTCGGCCAAATGAAAACCAACAATGATGCCCCTTTGAAACCCTGTCAGTGGCAGGTAACGCTGCTCACACGAGTATGCAGCATCTCGGTGCCCTTCACTGTGATCATTCTACATCCGACACTATTAGGGATTCGTATATACCCTTCCAGCTTGTTAATAACACAAAACGCGAATAACAATCAAGCATCGCGATGGCCGTCTTACCTGTTACGAATAAATGCACCTCCATAATCATTTATATATCCGTCGATGGTATATACTTGTACCGAGTTACATTGACATCCAACGATGTCTTCTGGCTGCTTCACATTTTTTGTCAGGAAGTGTAATACTGTGGTCAAGTCATAGGTAGCTAGAGGACTGTCTCACCGTCAGCTTATAAAACTGATAAGCATTATTCGTCAAACAATTTACGCTCTGGTTACTGTAGAGCTGAAAAAGATAGAAAAAATAACAGTCGATTGTAAAGTAGGAGTTCCTGCGAAGAAACAGACATCTTGAATACAGCGAAAAAGTATGATGCAAATGTTGGTGCAACAATAAAAAAATTTAAAAACATTGTTACGCTTCATAACGTATCACTGCGAGCAGGAACACGCGTTTTCAAGTCCAAGAGTAGCGTCTACTCGGCCACACACACGGAATACAGGGAGGTGGCGTAGTGATTTACGCATTGGCAAATGTCCCGTAACACGGTGATTCAAATTTACTTTTCGCCGTCCAGACTTTGGTTGTCCACGAATTCCTGAAAATCGCTTAAAACAAATCCCGGTATGATTCCTCTGTAATGGACAGGATAGGTTTCATTTCTCGTTCTTCCTTAATTCTCACGAATTCTCCATCTCTAATAGAGCGCAAATTGATTGTTTGGAGACAGTTGCATAATGCATAGGCTTACACAGCCCCATCGATTTGCTCCCCACAAAGGCAGTGCGCTTTTCTACTGCATTACTCACGGTGAGCATGCGACTAATAATTTCAAGGCAGCGGTTATCAGATATCACTACCTGAGGGCACGCACTGGGAAACTGATTGACACTGATTTGTGTCTCGTGATAAGGGCTGGATTTTCGAATGAATTCTGCGGGAAGTAGGCTCATTGAGCAAGAAACATCCCACAAATCACCTCGACTTAAAGTGACAATACGGGTTTGGTTTAAGCTTGAAATGACACTTAGTAGTATTTATCTCCATTACGTAGTTATTTACGGTGGTCAAAACAGTATTGAGGAAGATGATACAGGCCAAGAATCACCAATTATGAAAGTGGTGACAGTGACGCGAAACATCTCTGACCTATTTATAACTGTACCATACCAAAGTAAGGCTGCATTTCTTGTTTATATCTAGCGTCTGTACTTATAATTAAGCATCCCGTAACTATATAAGAGAAGAGGGACCATTTTTGAATTGACCGTCAGAGAAGAGACATGAGTGACGAAAACGTTCAGACAGTCCCAAAGTAAGATAGAGAGTTCAGGTGCCTAAGGATTTTCAGATACTTGGAGCAAGGAAAGAAGATAACAAACACAGCAGGCTGTGGAGAAAGACACTCGGGGAGGCCAAAAACCGACTGAGGTTTGCGACGCCAGGAGAGAAAGTAAGAGCTACGTTTCAGACAATGAAGTAAGCGGCGGCTGGAAAGAACGATTATGCAGTTATCTTGCAAGCAAATCATTTGATGATTCACATATACTAACATATTTTTATTTATAGTGTTGTGTAGCTTCACCTGTATCAGTTTGTGTCTTTGATGATGTAACACTTTTTATACGTAGGAATATATCTGACGATAAGAAAAACAAGCAACTAAGGAGCCTAATCCTCCAAAGCAATTTGAGTCAAGAAAGTCTTATTCATATCCTGCTTCTATCGCCTATAATTTTACACTTGTTCCAGTTCTAAAACTCTGTGTAATCTACAGGACGGTAATGTAATCCACAACGCTTGTCTACTGCAACCTCGGTCAGTATGAGCCAGTGTGTGGCCCTGACGGTAGACGGCGGTTTACGGCGGATAACCCAACTTGAGGACCCGACTGGACCTTCGACAGGTGGTCCCGTCGAGATAGTGGAAGATCGTTGGCAGCCTCGAGCCGGAAGCCAACACACAGCGGACGCCGATTCGAAGCCCTTCTGTGGCGATATGTCCGGCTTGGCTGGGCGGTCTACATCTACATCCATACTCCGCAAGCCACCTGACGGTGTGTGTCGACTCTTATACACGGCGAGGCAGTTCTATTTGCAGCTGAGGTCACTTACGCGGCTTGCCAAGAGCCATTGAATCATCTCGAAAGGCCGGTTGTTGCACAATCATCCGGATCGTAGTAGCAGAGTCGCTGCCATGATATGAGTGTGAAGCTAGTGGATGATAGCGAGTAGACGTCGGGATCAGGACCTGGCTTCTGTCCACACTTCCTTCACGTTCGATAGATTCCTTTCAGAACAACGTATACACATTCCTTGTGCGAAAACCAGTCAAAACGTACAGTTTCTCAGGAACCAATGGTGAGTAGACTAGGGATAAACAGTTTGTGATACAGGAAATCAAATAAAAACAGGAAAACTTAATGCTTCTGTACCCACAATGAATGGAATAATTTGGTGTGTCACGTGACTGAGATGTTTTCAGACATTATACTGGCCGTCACATACTGGCCGAGTAAATGACGTGCAATGCGTAAGATGTCAGCGTATTTGATCGCACCGGATAGAGGGTGCTGACGCAGGGAACACACTATCTCTTAGGTTTCTGGCGTTTTCATGTGACATCGTGTGAAGTGAACAGTGTGAGGTAGTGAATATTTAAGACGCTGGATTTGCGGTAGGGAAGAATGGGATCTAAATTCCTGTCAGGCATCCAGACATAGTACACACTAAGACAAAGAAAAAAGAAGATTTATATCGAAGGAATTATCCGAATGGGACGGAAATGGCTGATGCTTCAAGACACGTCTTCCGTGTGAAATCTCTCTGTCTGCAGTAGAACTGTCTTCAGTGATGAGTCTCGCTTAAAATTGAGCCGTGATGACCAGCGAAAACGTGTTTGCAGACCACCCAATCAGTGGTGTGGTATCAACCTGACAGTCACTCGTCATGCGGACCGAATACCAGAATGATGGTCTGGGTTGCCATTTCTTTTCATAATAGGACTCCTTTGGATATAGTCCGCGGCAACCTTACAGCACAGCGATACGTCGACGATATTCTACGTCCCGTTTTCTTGCCTTACATGGAAAGTCATCCAGGACTTATATTTCCACAAGATAATGCCCTCACGTACGTAGGGAGGGTCTGTACTGCTGGTCTTTGTGCTTGCCAAACCCTACCTCGGCCAGCAAGGTCGCCATATCTCTTCCCAACTGAATACCTTTGGAGCACAAAGGGTAGGGTCCTCCAATCATCTCTGGATTTTGACGCTCTGTTGCGCCATTTGGACAGAATGTTGCATGATATCCCTCAAGAGAACATCCAACAACTCAGTCAATGAGTGCCAAGTCGAATAACTGCTTGCATAAGGGCCAGAGATTGACAAACGTGTTATTGACTTGTTCAATTTGTGAGGTTCTTTCTCTTGAAGAGATCATCCATTTTTTCTCAAATTGTTATCATTTGTTCACTTGCATATGTACATCACGTCTACCGATCTCTGTCGCCTTCGTGTTCCATCTTTTTTTCTTCTTTTTCTTCTTAGAGAGTATTAGGAACGCCTTCCTATAACGCAAGAGGTAAATGCAAGGAAGATTTCTTTCAGAAGTATCCGGTCCATTGTTTTCTCATAATTACCTAATTACAGAGTGTGTTTCTACTGGAAATGACCCTAGACTGGCTACTCATAATTGAGTTTTAGTATGCCATGAGTACCTCGATTTGCGGTAGTAACCATCTTCACAGGCTACTTCCGTGGGCAGGGGTCGACTGTGGACTGAAACAACATTTACATGGGGCATAATGTAGGAAATCATTTGCTAAATCAATGTTGGATAACAATAACTGGTAACCCGACCCACCTACTCGTTGTGTGATGTGTAACTGCCCCTACATATACATCACAGCTTCCAACATGACGCTGGGTACAGAGATCCGTACTGATGTAGGAAGACAAATATTCCAAGCACGAAGTGTTAGAAACCGTCGGTAGAAATAATAAGTCACTGTTCATGTTGGTACACGCAATTGACACTCACGACTACGTCCAATTCCAAATTTGACGATACATTTCGCCCGCCAGCAAGGCATCCCTCAAGCAGGTTGTGGAGGTACTCTTGTGTCGGCGATATTTACACGAGACGAAGAGGAGTACCTAATGCCTTTGTTATTGTTCTTCATCCGTGGACGATCCTGGAACCTACAGTCTGATCACATGCATCCACTCGTTTACCAGTAGCTCTCTGTAAGCAACCTGTACATGGACGAAGATAAATTACTTTCCCATGTCTCTCAGTGAGTACGAGAGTTACTTAACGAACACTATGCAAAATTTATTGAGCTATTTTGATGTCCAGAGGTCAGCTGCCCTCTGTTCCACTAAGCACGTAAGGAGTCAAACATTAACTATGTCGCTGGGTTGTAGCCGACGGCTTTGTTGTTATAGATCACGATAATCCCCAAACGCTATCGGCGCTTCGTTTCGTCTATATCACTACACGTCGTCGCCTATAACACGAGAGAGGCGGTCCTGCCACTGCCAGGAATGTGTCACTAATTTAGATGCTCATGAATATACTCTCCATCTGCAGTAAACATTCCTCCATCTCCCTAGTGTCACCACCTATTCTGTTGGTTTCCTCACAGAGAGATGTGGTGCAACGATGAAACGCTGGCTAACTGATGGCGTGAATTGTGGCAGGAATCCAAACTCACGAGATCGGATCCCGAGTAACTTAACAACAAACTATGCTAAGAACTCCTTTATCGGGCCCTAAAGACATGCGACTTCGATTGGCCGCCGTGACCTCTTCTGTCATGTGTTATCATGTGAATGCGGTTTGGAAGGTCAAGAGGGTAGCGCATCGCTCGAAGTCAGTAGCAATGGCGCAGTTAAATGCTTTGAATCCGTTACTGCTAAACTCGAATCTGAAAATCACTTTAGACACAATCTGGTGTCCTTGTTTAAATGATTACATGTGTGATATCATTCTCAAAAGCCATTTGCTTAAGTTTTTCGAATTAGTTACAAGAACGTTGAAGGATATATTACAGAATGAAGTCAAATGATGTGTAACTGTAATTCCATTAAAAAGCTCAGCTTTAGTTCTATCTTAAATTACATATAGACGACAAAAAACGCTTTATCGTGTTGCATACAGGGTTCAGAGCCACTCCTGGATCAGAAACGCACGTTCTGGTAGTGGGTTCTTGGAAAACCATCCACCCACTAGCAGCAGTAACAATTTTAACCTGAACTAGATTTTATATGATTACAGCAATGTAGTTTTTTTTTTCAATGAAATCTTTGAGCTCCGCAAGTTCCTTGACAGTATCTGTGAAAGATATTTTGATACTTCGACACAAGGTTTCACTGATGTTTCAATCACAATATCAGAAAAAGTTACTGACACGTCTCGAAGGCCTTCATTGGAATATCCACTACGGAAATCTGTGAAATTAAAGTTTGTGTTGAAGTGTAGTGTATGATACTGAAAACGACTTGTGTTGTAAATTTTGCTGTGGTGTTCCAACTAACTAGTAGAAATTTATTGTGGGATATCTTAGACGAGGGTATGTTATATATGGGTGGCTCAGTGACCATCATCACCATGAATATAATAATTGTCAGTCATTTAACGGCTGTTACTGAATAAAGAACTCCAGATTTCTCCATACGTTATGAACTTCACACATGTCGCACTTGCGCGCTTTAAAATGTCCGTTATCCACAATTCATTAGGCTGTCGCCTTAGTCTTTTCTTATATCTAGAAATCCTATACAACTGTCTTCGTCCATCAACCATCCATTAGCCTGGCTACATAGGCTGTTCACTTCCATTTAATTCGTATAGCAGTCATAATTACGTAGGTATCCTGGTTCATGGCTCATTTATCAGTTTTCCTCTTTGTTGTTCACTAAGCAGCCAACAGTTTCTTAATGGTTTTTGCACTAAAACACATGTCGTAAGTTAAAAGAGGTGCTACACGCTGTTTGTTACTTTTTGACTTCAATTATTTGTGGTAATTCTATTTAGATTACCAAAAGCGCACGAAATCATTTGTACTCTTTCGATTATTTATTTTCTTATCTATGCAGTCATTGTCTTGAACCGTCCTAAATACAAAAACCATTAAATACCTTTACGACTTCAATGTAATCCGTTCAATTTTGTTTTCTGTATGTTGATTACGAATTACCTCCGTTTTATAACAATCGATTTCCAGGCGTACGTTTAACTTTGCTTCATAAAATTCTAATTGAAACTGATCTGCACTTTGGCAGTGTAGGGAGCTAATGACTTTCAGTAGAGCTGTCAGCGAAGTTTTTGGTGACACGTGAAGTGTGGTTACTAGTTGTGACGGCACCCAAGAAAAACGAGTGGTCATAGGACTATGTAACTTCGTCGAAGTATTTGTACGGACGTACGGAAGAGAAGTAACGAATAAATCACTAGAAGAAAGACATTTTGCTTTCCACACGAGAAGGGAAATATTTTTTAATGACATATCATGTTTACGTTCCAGGGTACTAATTGCTCAGTGTGACGACTATAATACATTAATGACAGCCTGGATTGCCACTAGAGAGTTCTCCACTGCGGTCCGAAACAAGTCAGGTGGGATGTTGCCTACTCCCCTCGCTGCGCTCGTCTTGAACCTTCAACGCGTACTAGTGTCCCATTGATAAACCGTACCGTTCAGGACAATTTGTTGCTAGCAACTCAAGAATGTTTTCGCAACCACTGATACTTAGAGTCGAGGGTACATAGTTTATGGGCGGGGGTAGGGATCGGGGGAGGGGGGGAGGCAGATGTTTTAAATGAGCCTCAAGGTTTCTTTTAACTGTTCAGCAACTTTATCACCTGAGTCAGGGAATGTCAAAGGGAAACAGTTATTAAATTATTCTGGTTATGAAGTATAACATGTACTCATTATAACTCACATGAAATACCTGCTTCAATTTCACTGCAAGATAAACTACTTCTAACAAAAATAAACGCACCATCAACAACTGTATTTGATCTATCCGCCCTGAACACCGTTGGATGCTTTTTGAACATTTTGACCCACCTTATATCTTGATTTAGCCAGCTTTTGGTGCCTATAACAAGTTGAGCTTCAGTGATTTCTATTAGCGCTAGAAACTCTGGTTCTTTCGCAACACAGTTACAATAGTTTACTACTACAATAATGATGTTTTGTCGTTCAGTCTTATTTGACCGCAATGGAAGTGTCAACTAGATCAAACACGGTGTCATATGATGGTTCGTTGTTGCTTTACAGTTCCGCAAACTCAACATCGTTAGTTGTCGCTTTGTTAATCTTAAAATGCAGAAAGCCAAGTAAGTAACAATAGTCAACTTAACAAATTAATTGCTCGATTTCCTTTTAGATCCTTTAACAGTATGCTAAAAATCGTAAATTCAGTATTTTCGAAGCGATAATTAAAATTTAATGACAATCCCTCATATGGAAAACATGACACTGAATGGACGTCTCCACGCTCTCAGAGCTTGAGACGTCGGTGAGTCAAGGCGGCCAGCACGAGGGTGAACCCTGGACACAAGTATTCAAAGACCCTCGACGTACGAGTGGAAGACGTTTAGTATCCGTGGTGGCTGATTGGGCGCTTAAACATACCACTATGGGGACATATTGTTTTGGTGCTGTTAGCGGCTCCCATAATGCAGATTCTGTGACCTAGGTAATCGATGCCTGCTGTCTTGCCGTAATGTCGCCGTCATACCGGTAGTGGCTAATGCACCAGCGATGTCGCCAGCTGTATGGCAACTTCAGCAATAGACGCGAAAGGCGTACCTTACTATCATCACTTCATTCCTCCCCTCTTTGCAAAAAATTCCGTCCACCGAACTCTGGGTCGATGCTGGTTCATAGGAGATTATTTGTATGGGTACTGAAAACGGAGATCGTGTAAGTTGTTGGATTTAACCTCTACAATTATACTCATTTATAACTAGTTCTCTGTGTAACTGTTACCCACACTTTTACCGGGCGGGGTGGTGCAGTGGTTAGCACACTGGACTAACATTCGGGAGGACGACGGTTCAATCCCGCGTCCGACCATCCTGATTTAGGTTTTCCGTGATTTCCCTAAATCGCACCAGGCAAATTCCGGGATGGTTCCTTTGAAAGGGCACGGCCGACTACCTACCCCGTCTTTCCCTAAGGTACCACAAACTATTGACATTGACGGAGAAAGTCGCTTGTTGGCTCTTGTCGGCACAGCGCCCACACACACAGCACTGCTTCACCCTTCACTGTGGCAGTATGCAGCACTGTCAGCACAGGCTGATGGGTATTGTTACACCTGAGTCTGGATTCGTGAAGTTGCTTCTACAAACAGCAATTGGGAAATATTCACACAACATTTCTCCACGCATACCACAAAATATATACACGCATCAGTAATGTATCATCACAGTTGTACAGGGATCTCAAAATTTACAAGAAATTTTACAGTTTTGTTGAAACTCCTGACACTAATTTATATAGTCGACTTAATTGGTAACAAGTGGAATCTGTTCCATCGGTAATTAAACGTCACGGTAGTTTTAGTTTCTGGAAAAAGAAATATACATGAGTACTGCTTGAACTTCAGAGTAGAGCAGTGGAAGAAATCATCACCGATATGGTAATGATCATGTCGATTTCAATTTCGTTGTTACGTTTTAATCATCCCTATGTTAACGATAACTTTATCCTAGACAGCTCTCGCTTCACAAACATTCTTACATCATATTAATTTATTTAATAAAAAATCGCGTAACTCTTCATCTTCTTAAAATAGGCACATAAAACAATGAAGGTAGATAAAGTCCCGCGCCTTAACTAGTCGGGCCACACCTGCTGCCATGTCATCCTCCGCCAGTGGCCTCATCGGATGTTGTATGGAGGGACATCTGGTCAGTACACTGCTCTCCCGGTCGTTGTCCGGTTACTTGACTTTGGAGTCGCTACTAATCGGTCGAGTAACTCTTCAAGCTGGCCTCAGGAGACTAAATGACCCCGTACATCCTCTCACCCATGAAAATCCTTAGCACTACTGGGAATCGAACGAGGGTCATGCACGTGGGAGTCAGCCGCGCTGACCACTCCTCTACGGAAGCGGACACACATAAAACGGCGTCAATATAATTAAGGCATCTCTTACCACCACTTCGCAGTTACCGGCTGCAAATCGCTGTAATCTCTTTGCTTGAAATGTAGTTCGCAAATTGTCGTGACTTCAGTGAAAACGTGAAGCGTACCGTGACATTCAAGCTCGGTGCTAACGACTGATGCAATCTGTTCAAAATAGGAGCTGTCTTGACTTGAAGCTATGCTCATTCAGTGCAATCCATAATTATCATGTTATTAGCACCTTTATCTTCGTCAAGTATTTCTACCTAATACTACGCTACGAGCTACAGTTAATCCCATACCTACTGGAGCAACAATCATGTCTAATTCGTCCCTCTACGCACCTGTTACGTGGTTTCAACATTCCTTCCATCCAGATATTTTGCTCTTCCAATAGTGATGTTAGCAAGTGGAGTCTACTGAAATTACCTTCCTTTCTGTATCAGAACATATCAGTTGCGAAGACCTAATACTCTTTATATTTGCCATTATCACTGCGATAATTATTGTCATTGTAATTGTTATCATTATTTATAAAAGCAGTAGTAGAAGAACGGCCAATGTTATCTGTATTAGCTAAATTTCCGTTCCCCAGAACTCGCTATATCAGAATATACAAATTTTGTACACTTATAAACTATAAACACTTTGTATATTTTCTACTACTATTATTACTATTATTATTATTATTATTATTATTATTGTTGTTGTTTCTGTCATTATTATTGTTATTGTTTTGGTCAATATTATTGTTATTATTAATATTAGTGGCTAAAAAGGCAGCATTAGTAGAAAGAGTGCCAGTATCAAAATTATTATTTCTAAGTGAGTACTATTTATTAACATTGTCTCTACATATACTCTAATCATTTTATTACTACTTTTGACAATAAAATTATAGTTATTTCTTACTTGAGTATGATTTAAAAGATTCTGTATGTGTGAAACACTGACCCGTCGCAATAGAGGGGCTGAAGGCCAAAAATCTTGCTAGGTTAAATAAACAAGTAAAATAAATGTGTTCTAAGTTCTCCAGTCCCATAACTTTGATTTTTAGTTCTTAGTCACGCCACGGGACCCTGGTTCCCACGCTCATTTGGGTTGCTTTCTCCTATTATGCTAATTGCGTTCGAAGTACATTCAATTACAATATATTGATGGTGGCATGACCTATAACATCGTTATCACGTCAGTTCGGAATCTCAACTGTAGCAAGTTCCAAAATGTGCTGCTCTGCGGCAACTCAGAAGAGACGCGAAGTCAAAAAATTCTTTCGAACATAATTCTGTATCAGTGCAGCACGCGCTGTAAGTAATAATGCCTACCCTTACTTTCAATTCTGACAGAGGTGTACAATTCTCGCTGTAGAGCTTTCCACAGTCAGTTTTAATGTTACTCAGGGCTTTCCCCTGTCTAACAAAAGAAAAGTATTACAGACAGAAGTAAAAAGACTGCTATGCAGAAGCTGAAGGAAAGAAAAGCTCTGCAAATACCTCAGGTAACCTGAAGACTCAACCCACATTTCTCCTAAATTAGATTACCGTAGAACACTTACAATTAGACCTCACACATTTTCCGAAGCGAGCTGAATATGAGAAGTATCACTAGTCTTTAAGCTCCAGCTTCTCGAATATAGCAGGTATCAGAATGATAGAGATCGCGGTCCAGACAGAGGGAAGGGATTTTACAGCATCTTAGCAGGAACGACGTTAGTTCTGCTGATATCTCGTGGACAAGGACTGACGTCGAACCATGAGTAACAGGGAGATCGTATGGCGGTGACAGACATGTGGAAATCGACGATACTCCACACAGAACTGACACAGGGTCCTAGATATCATGCTCAGTGCAGGGACCGCACTACATTTACAGTTACGACCGAAGTGCTGGAGATGTCGCTGAGGTGGGACGGCATTTACAGCCGAAGCCCTGACTTCGATGTCCGACGACCCTCAATGTGTAGCCGGCTTTGGTAGCCGTGCGGTTCTAGGCGCTGCAGTCCGGAACCGCGGGACTACTACGGCCGCAGGTTCGAATCCTGCCTCGGACATGGATGTGTGTGATGTCCTTAGGTTACTTAGGTTTAAGTAGTTCTAAGTTCTAGGGGACTGATAACCTAAGATGTTAAGTCCCATAGTGCTCAGAGCCATTTGAACCATTTTGAACCTCAATGTGTGTGGCAACTTCAGCAACAGGAGAAACCGAGCCATGCGTATGTGCCACAAAGGACTCTTTGGAAGCGAACCCCCTATAGCACCAATATTACGGCTTTCGGATTACTAAGCAGTTCTCAGTGAGCTTACCTCTACACCCCGCCGATGCTGCTGCTATTCATTGGTGGAAGGCGGATTTCAGGTATTGTCATTGCTGCAGAAGTTTCACAGAGAAGTTAGAATTACTAGCAGCTCAGCATGACCTGAGTGTAACTAAATGCGTAATCTCGAAAATTTTAATATGCTAAGACTGTCATCATTCTGCCATACTGTAAAAACTGTAACTCTCCGATTCTGTCTCATTACGAAGCAGATTCTCCTTATGAGATCTTCACCTGTTAGCGTAACATACGTATCTATGCAGTCAACACCAGTGGTGCCATGCTCACATGTTCTATAGCTCAAAGGGGTCCATAATGTCGTTTTAAATATTGTATTCGTCTTTTCAGCAGCTTCATTTGATGTCATATAGTTAACACGAGCTGTAGTTTGAAGCCATTTGTAAAACAAATGTGCAAAGTAGCGTCATATACTCAGTCACATGGGCTATGAGTTTATGTCTGATATTCTTATATTTTGACATGTGCTAAAGTACGAAATCCTCTCTATGTTTCAGTTTAAAATAGCTGAAGCTGGAAACTGAAATAGTGAAATTTAGAAATAAATATTTTTAACAGTCAGTGACATCTTTTAAAATGTTCAACAACACATATCAAACCAGTATTTTGCTGCTGATACGAGAAGGTATACGGCCTCAATGTGGTGTCTGTCACTACTACTTTATGTGGAATTAGTAATGGCTCAAATTTAGCTGTCGTTCGTTATCTGTTCATGATTAAGCATGCAACATGAACCGCATAGAATTATGTACTTCCTATTAATGCTCTGTGATGTATCTGTTTCGGAAAGATTAAAGAAAGTAAATCAGGTTCTGTACAGTGGAGTACTGGCATCACGTAATTACATAATATATAGAGCAACTTAAAGATTTGTTCAATGAAATTTAATGCCGTGTTTGGAAGGTAGCTAATATTAATAAAGAGAAAGATCACCGACAAGTAAAATAGCAAGCTCTCTATGAACCCGTGTGAACTGCCGGCAACAGCTTAAGACCCCTCCCAATTTATGACCGCATAGCAGTTAATCAGTCTTCATAACGACAGCTATAGGAAATAGCGGCAGTTTGCCACTGAAGCTGAAAAAAAAAAATCTGATGGAGTGCGTGGCTGTCAGCAGAAATGGGAATAACAACATCTCAAACATGACAGATAAAGGGAGCATATTTATTTAAGCTGGTTGTACTCTTTAGAAAACGGAAAATAAAAAATCAGATAACACATAAGTGAATCTTTCCCTATTCTGCTGGAATTCTCATAACTCAGAATTAACAGGCACAGCCAAGAATGCTGTTTGTGGCCTGCTGGACTGTGTGGACTGACAAAGTATCCTCCAGAAGAAGAGCAGACGTCGAGTAAAAATGTAGCAAAATAGTGCCTAATTCGACTGCAATGGAAAGTGATGAAACGCAGAGAATTTGTGCCGGATATGCTATTGGAATATCTTCACAATTTATATTCTCTGAAATTCTTTTAACCGTAAGTTAATTGCATGTAGTCGGACTTGTTGCTTCAATAAAGGGGCTATTTTAAAAAAATGTGTTTGCGTTTTAGCTAGCTCCGACCTCTTCGTAATCAGGTAAATTAAATCTCTTTTAATGCACTCTGCAATCCCGTGAAAGAATTCCGTAAACGTTCGTTACAATCACCCTGTACCGAAACCATATCTATAACTGATGACAGTTAAGCACAATCATACGTTACTGTAGCGGCCAAAGCTGCTCTGATTAAATTATTATCGCGCCAGCGATTAAACGCCCCGATATCTGCCAGTACCTGCTGCGGCCATATCGGCGCTTCGGCTTTAAATGAATGGCACGCCTGTTCTTCAATGACTCGACAGATTTGGAAGTTAAACACCGCCTGGCACTCGAACGTCACCTTAAAGTGAAGGAACAGTATCTCATTATACACCTATTTGAAGACACTGTTGAATACTGTTTGCTACTGCAAGAACGAACAATGCCCAGGTAATTACTTAACCTGTATCAAAATAAATAAATGCTGAGTGACTCAACGGTGAATATTAAAAGCCAAGGTGGACATCAAGTGATGAGTGCCATGTGTAGAGTACATTACAGGGTGAACCAACGGCTCCTTTAAACTGCTGTCGTCTTCACTTAGCACCGACTCAACCGACTCACTCATCACACATTTCAGCCACTGTTGTTTAGAAAGTGAATGTATTGCACAAAGTGGGCAGGCAGCATTTCTGACCTTAACAAGGTGAACATATGTTTTATTACCGGTACTGGCAAGCTGTCTTTCCTTTGTGAGAGTGAAACGGGCTGGATTAATCCTGCAGATGACAACTGAATATCTACTTTAAGGAAAAATATCACCTCTTATGTCGAAATTTGTCATCACAATCTTTAAGGGCAGTGTGCTAACTAAATGGCCACTTGATGATGTAGTCCACAGATGCTTTAGACAGAGAAATAAGTTCTATTTATCCAGCGTCACATCATGCTACGCCTCGAGTGTTGAACAAGTTTAACTTTAAATGCGAATATTTTACGTTAGGCTTTACCGTGACTAATATTGTCATTAAATGAAACAAGTTTACTGTTACCTGTCACTGTTTATTTATCTCCACGGCGCGTTTCGAAGATTTAAACCTCCATCATCAGGTGGATTTACATTTATTAGTATGACATTTGTGTGTGTTGTGTTACAAGTTTTTTGGAGGAACTTGTGGCACTGTCTAGTGGAAAAACAAAACGCTACTTCAGAACATGATTTTGTGTTTCTTTTCAGAAAAAACTAAACGTTTATCTAACGGTAAAACTAAAAACAAAGTAAGTAAAATAGAGTACCTCCAGTGGTCACAGGTTCCTTTCACTGTCGTAACGCATCATATGTATACTGTCGTATTTTGTAAACAGATATGGCGTCTGGAAACTGTTAGGTGCAATGATCGTATAGCAGAAGAGAAAACTTTATCACAAAGTACATAGAATATACATCGTAACTACATGATTTGTTCTGTGAAACTCAGCGTGTTCTGTAACACGTGCAGCAACTTCCTTGGCCATCACAAACTTCAGACTTGGCTCCAGTCGAGCACTATGGAATACGATGTGAGAAGAAGTGACTCATGCGACTCGTCAAACAACAACTCTTATAGAACTACGTTAACAGTTCAAGCAGGAGTGCAATGACGTACCGAGGACAGTATTTGCCATCTGTACGATCGGCTGGACGTCCGAGTCAGCGCCTGCATTATCGCCAATGGTGGCTACATCATGTACTAATATGGCTGTTTGAGCATGGTTCGATATCTGTTACCTCCGAACCCCTTGTGCTACTGTTGCTATACTCTATATGCACTGTTGCAACAATAAATCTTGAGCGAATTGGAAATTAATATTAATATTAAATTTTTCCGACAGTATACTTCCCAGAATAGTCACCCTGGCGACCAACACATTTCTCCCAACGAAAGACCAGTTTTTTGATAATGTAACTATAGAATGTTTGAGTTTGTTGACGGAGCCGCAACTTCACCTGCGCTTACATCTCGTCATGATTATCAAAATAAAGTCCTCGGAAGCTTTCTTTAAGTTTGGGACACAGATGAATATCGGATGGTTCCAAGTCGGGACTGCCAAGCGTTCTAACTGTTGATGTCGCAGCTACTCGTGTGTGGTCAAGATGAGGGTGCTCCAAGTGTGAACGAAGCCTTCGAATTCGAAACTCGGTTACAGCACACTGTTTCTCAGCCACGGGCATAGTTGCGTTACATACCGGTATGTTACGTGCCATGTTTCGGAGCCACGCACCAGCAGCGGGCTGTATTTTGTAGATATGAAGAATTAGCATGTAGAATATTAATGACATGTTTTATTTACAAAGCTTCGACAGTTTTCACATAAAAAATTCAGAATCATTACTTTTTAGGCCGCCTATGTAATATAACTGACTGCCAATTCATATGAGAGAGGCAGGTCGTTATATATTATCGTATTTTTTTCTGTTATAACACGTGAATAACAAAGATCAGCACTGAAACTTCCTGGCAGATCTAAACTGTTTGTGAGCTCGAGGCTCGAACTCGGGACCTTTGCCTTTCGCTGGCTAGTGCTCTACCAACTTTTTTTTCAGTTATCCAGTTGGGGAAAGATGATCTGCAATATAACACGGAATCTGACCCACGTGACTGCTTACATCGTTTCAAGGTAAAAGCAAAATTAAGGGCAAACTAGAAATTTACAGATAAGTGGGACTCAATCCAGGTATCCATAGGTTACGGAATTCGAATGCTTACCACTTATTTTTGCCAGAGTGAAAAAAAAGTGACCCAGCCAGGATATACTACCACAACATTTTGGTGTCCAGCCACACACTGTACCGCTTTGTTTTAATTTATTTTTATTATACCGAAAATACCTGCAACGGCAGGAAAGAACTAGCACACTCAGTTTCAGGCTCAGTGGAGAAAAGGTGGGTAGGGGTCGAATCGCGAGGCCTGCCCATGATGCCTCCCATTCGACTGTCACTGTGCTGCTTTCTCAAAAGATAGTGACATTTTTTAACTTTTTTATTTTATTTTTGAATTTTTTATTATTATTTTATTTTTCAATTCTTAGAACTTGCTGCACAAAAAAATGAAACACAACCGCAGTTATTCCTACATATCGTCACCCAAATAAAAATTAAAAAAAACATTATTTTTCGTTACTTGCAACTCTTTTTGTTTATTTTCTTTTTATTAATTAAAGTGAAACAAACATGAAATAAACTTCGTAACAATCTCTTGAACAGGGCCATGATGACAAAACCACAAAGGCCAGTTAACTCAACCGATATCTTGACGACGAAATACAAGGTTCTACATATTGGCGAGTAAGTCGCGATACCGTGACAGGCGCAAATACCTTCAATATGCAATGACCATATATTGATGGAAGCGCCTTCTCTATCTATAATCGCCTTCTTTACGTGTAATGTAATGAAAATAGCCACCCACCAGCCATGCAATTGGATTAGATTCCGTCCTCGGAAACTACGAGGAGTCTGGAGGCAACAGGATATCAGGCGAAAATGCAGAGTCAATAGATCAAGTTAGAAATACTAACTGATTCTGAAGCCAGTGCCAGTACACTTCGTGACGATGACAGCTAAAACTATGTTCAGCGTGTCTATGACGTGACAGCGACTGCAGTGATCAGTGAAACTAATCCAGTACGAAATAGGCGCTCATTGGTGGATAAGTGACTGTGTACCACATGATTCGACGAGGACGCTACCGCTATTGGTAGACCAGGAAGCCTAAGATTAATCACACCGTCTTTCAGAAAGTTTGCGTGATGCCCGTTCAACGGGCACCGTACAGTGAATCCGTCCACCACGCACTAACAAAATGTGGTAGAATATCAGCCCCCAAAATACTAACAGCAGTATAAAATTCATGTAAATGTTTTAACTGGAAATTCACTCGACCAAGATCGATAGGCTATCATGACTGCCCGGCCGCAGGCAGTAAAATAACCGAGAGTTGAATGTGTGGATTGCGTGAGAGGTAGTAGGCACTTTGCGCCAAACAAATAACACAGATGCTTTCCTTTGAATAACGGAAAGCCCCGAGAGAAGGCTCGCTGGAAACCAACTCTTACCGTAATCTAAATTGTGATACTTCCATAAAAAACGACTAGACAGCTATTTTAGTTTCCTATCCATCATCGCGGGAAGGGAAAGATAGGAGCGATATATTATGCTTTGCACAAGACGTAGGTATCCAGAATTCTAATTTTCTGAAGCAGGTTAATGTCGTCGTTTATGTTCCAGTACTGCTCGTTGTATCCTCTCCGTAACCGACCTGCAAATAAGTGTAACAATTTGAAGGGGTATACGGTCAATTATGACTCACAAGGATTTTTGTCTATCGACCACCGTTGTCCATGAGATGACAGCATTATTAAAACTCCTTAATCAATCGACATCTGCCTTCATTAATGCGGGCACCAGATACAAGGCACAAAACATCCAACGTAGCCTTGAGCGAAGGAATCTCAGCGGGACAACTGAGTAACATCATCAAATCATCCGTGCATGCACGCTCCGAGATCATCTCGCCCAACACTGATCAACCTCTTAACTGAGCGTCGATTCTTCTATAAAGGAGGTCAAGTAATAGAAGAAACAATGACATTGAAAGAGAACTTCCTTGTGGAAAGCCCCAACTGATGGTAATAGGGGTACTCAGTTGACCATTGAAAGTTACCGTAACAAATTAAAGAAGACCCTGCGCGAATTTACTGCGGACTCAACGGCTTCCAGTACCTGCAAAAAGAAGCCATGGCTGACTCGTTAGAATGCCTTGTCAAAAAACAAAAATGCCAGACCACCAGGAACAGAATATAATATCACAACATTCTGCTACCTGGGTCAGAATAGCACGACGAGGAATATAACTTTGCTTGTCAGGAACAACTTCCCCAGCAGCGCAGACAGTCGGCTATTCACCACCCACCCCAGTCTTATAATCAAAATTTAATAAGGTAAATGGATGAAATTTATATCAGTTGCTTGCTGACCATAACTATTAGGAATTAATATAATTTTGCTAGGTTTAAACGAATCTGGCGCAAACGCTTCTCTGAAATGCAGTGGGAAAGCAGTACCCAACGAAGGCGGAAAACTCACATAAAACTCTTCAGACAGACCATCCAACCCCTGCGACTTGCGCGAAGGCGATCTGTCAGTAAGGTCATACGTAATGTCATATTGACAAGCTTCTTGTAATGTAGCATTATGAGCAGGTGTAAGTCTACGATCCAAAGCCTGAAAAAAAAATATCGGATGACGTACTGTCAGGGACGGTATCTTACACAGCCCAACGTAGAATTGACGTATAGCATGCAATATGTAATTTGTGCCGTCACAACATTGGCACCCCTATCTAAAGAGACGTGATACAAGCACGTCGACGACGACAACGACGTTGTTGGATTAGGTGATATAAAGAAGTCAATTCATCCGCTACCAAAAAAACGTGGTTTTGAACGCATCCTTAAGCATTCCATTTGACATTCTTCCAACCGTGACAATTGCAGCCTTACACTTCTGATGTCTGTAATATGTAGCTGAGCCTGACGAGCACTTTTATGACTGTCACATAAGAGGGAAAGAGTAGTCAAATTCGTTTATTCTTCGAAATTCACGCGCTCTAGCTGCGTAGAATCGCATCAACGTTTGTCGAAGCCTCGGTTTCTTCAATTGAACCCACAGTTCCGAAATAGAGGCGTATCGCGCAGTTGAAAGGAGACTACAATCACACACTTCACGGATCACCTTATCAAGAGATGAATGGCCGAAGTGCGTCACATTCAGCATCCAGGGCGATCGAAACAATGTCACCGACTGTAGCATGTGATTTTAAATAACGCAATGTACAGTGGTCAGTGAAAACGGCGGACATGACATCGACATCCAAAATCCTATCGCACATCCTATAACATAAATAAAATCTATCAAGCCTTCTGCTAGAACTACCACCAAAGAAGGTTTATTTGACAAGAGTCGGGTTCTGAGAGACCCAAACATCTTGCAGTTTCAAGAAACGAAATAACTTTTGCGATTACCGACAGTAATTAAAATTAGAAGGCTGATCAACAGGACGCTAAATACAGTTAATATCACCACCTACCAAAATATTCTGCGGAATTAACTGTAACAAATAGACCACCTCTTCCTTATAAAATCGGAAAAGGTGCAAAGTGCGACCGGTACTGAACGGTGTATAAAGGAGAATCAAGGTCAGGCGAAAAAAATTACATCCTATTCCTCTACTGTTATCAGGAACTTCGATCCCTTCATTGTTATTACCCTCCCTAGAAAAACAAGGTAGTCCCCTTGGAACATTCGTGAGTCACGTTAAACGAAGTGCAAAAATCAGGGACAGAGAAGCGAGTAACTAGTACTTCTCGCAGGAATACAACATCCACTCAGGAATAATAGATAAAATGACGTAACGAAGCGAGCCGCAGATCCGATTTCACCCAACTAACATTCAAAGGAGAAAGAAACTATAACCGTGAATACTTCAACAACAAGAAAAGAAATTCGACGTAATGACCACCTGAATTAAATCGTCTGTGAGTTTCAAGACCAATTGCTGAGTCCAGTGACGAGTCAGAGGGTAGTGGCTGCATCCCCGGCACTGCTATCTTTACGTTTCTTCTTTTTACGAGCCATCGCGTGCTCAGGTTGGACGCTTTGTTTGCAGCGACTATGAGGCAGTACAGCATCGGCAGTCGGGGACGTAGGCGGTTCTTAAACTTTAATCAAAGTAGGTCATAAACAAGAAGCCGCAGAGGCTCACTCCATAGGATAGAATCCTTGCAGTGCACTTTGACAGGCATACTACATCTGGGTCGGCAGGAAGGATTTCATGGCCACTAATCGTCCCCACTAGAGCAAAAACAGTTGGTCGTTCCGACGTCACCCGGCTGGTTGACATCAAGGGAATAGATAATTTAAGGACGCCTCACTTTGCTGCTGTTGAAAGTTTGGAACATAAGGAGGCTCAACGACTTACCCACCATTAGCTATTTCCGCAGGAGTTACCTCAACCGCGGATGGAATACTAGAAGAAACACTCAAGACCTCAGTAGCTGTTATCGCACTATCGATCCAATCAGGAATGCAGGTTTCAGCACTTCGAGGTACATCAACAGACAAAATTACTTCAGGGCGGGGTTGCATACGTCGTCCGATGTTGCACAGCGGACGCTGCCGGCTTGGCAACAATTTCAGGACATTGCTCCTAGGGAAAAGGAGGAAAGTCGGGAACAGTACGCTGCTCATCCCTCTGATATTTTATTGTAACGCGTGAAGACCTGGCACCAACCTCGTGGACAATAGAAACGAGGTCAGCTAACGTCAATTTTCGATTCTGTTCCGACGAGGACTTCAATACGAATACCCTCCGCGGGCTGTTAGATTTAAGACGGCCGCTTCCATTTCAGAAAAAGCATGTCTCTACATGCCCATTATATGTTGTATGAATGCGGTAACCACAGATCTGTAGATGGGAAGGGATTTTACGTTTACGTTTGACTACCATATCCACTGAACGGATTCCGTCACGAGATCGAAACCGGTGTCGGGTGGACCAGTGTTCGCATCGTATATCCCTCGATCATCATAAGGGAGCAATATCTCCTTAGGCAAACTGTCGTCAATTTCCGACAGGAGACTGAATACTCGGGCAGTTGTATAATCCAGTTCCGCGTTAACAATGAAGTATCATTCTTACGGAACCATCACGATGCTTAAAGGGAACTTGAGAACCACGACGTAAAGGCAGCCTATGCAGCTGTAGTGTATCCAAAAACATTACGAAATAGAAATGGTTATCAGAATGAAAATAGTCCGTTTTACCTGAGCAATTTTACATGAAAAAAAATTTGGAAATTTGTGGTAAGAACTAGGGGACTAAACTGCTCAGATCATCGGTCCATAGGCTTTCACACTAATTAATAGAACTTAACCTAACTTACGCTAAGTACGACATACACGCCAATACCCGAAGGAGGACTCGAACCTCCGACGGAGGGAGCAGCGCGAACCGTGAAAAGACTCCTAAGAAAGCGCGGCTACCCCGCGTGGCAATTTTACGTGAATTTTATCAACTAGCCAATCACGAATCTCCAAAGATTCCGGCTGCACGGAGCGCGTAGATTTATCGAAAGTAACGCTGAGTGTCGACGCTGCAGTGAAGCCTTCTCGCTTGGCTCTCGAGGCAGAACTAGGTGAACTATCCAAGCAAGACACACGGCTCGTCCTCACAGGTTTACTTCCGTCAGTACAATGTTTCCTATCGTACCAACTTCGCACAAGTCCTCATGCGAAGCTTTCTGGACTGGCTGTCCTAGATAAAAGGATGTTGCGGAGACTTGGATTAACCACAGCGTGAAGGGTGTTTCCAGAACGAATTTTCTCTTTGCAGCGTAGTGTGAGGTGACATGAAACTTCCTGGCAGATTAAAATTGTGTGCCGGACCGAGGCTCGAAAACAGGGCCTTTTCCTTTCGCAGGCACGTTCTCTACCAACTAAGCACGACTCAGGACCAGTGCTCACATCTGGCTTTCGTGAAGTCTGAAAGGTAGGAGACGAGATACAACCGGAAGCAAAGCTGTGAAGACGGGTCGTGAGTCGAGCTTGCGTAGTTCAGTTCGCAGAGCATTTGCCCGCGATAGGCAAAGGTCCCGTTTTCCAATGTCCGTCTGGCACACAGTTTTAATCTACCAGAAAGTGTCTTGTCAACACACATTTCTCTGCAGAGTGAAAATTCATGCTGGAAAGAACAGAATTGTATATTAATGTACACGAATTGAAAATTTAATGAGAGTTAATTGGACAGAAAGCCCTCCAGTCGGCATAGCAAACGCCATGAGTCATGGAGTTGAGTTGTCGTCAGTACTCTTACCGACTTTCGACATAACAGTCCCCTGCAGGCTAGTGAAGATGATCGATAGCAACCAGATTGAACCTGTGCAGATCGTGGACGTAGCGACGCATGGCATGCGCTGCTGTGAGGCCGGGCTTGGAATGGGCTTTCTACGTACGGCTATGTCATGTCTGAAACGTAAATACCGTTATTTGGCTAGAAACTCGGTCGCCATAGATACTTGCGATAGGCAAGAAAACTAGGATGACAGGGTAGCCGCCGAAAATCACGGATTATAAGAGTGGATAAACGGGCCATTGTACAACAGACAAATCACTCCGCAAATCAATGCTGGTCAGCAGCATAACCATCCACAACCAGAGCTTTGCTGTAGAGTGCAAAGTACAGCGCGTTATAAGAGTATTTCCGCTCACAGCATGGGTGCAGGAATAATGCCATTTAACGCCTCGAATGATGTGCTTCGTTTGTCACACGCGAGTAGAATGGTGAGGATACATTTAAAACCACATGATGCGATGCATCCAGCCTGACAACAGTGTACCGTTGAGACAGGTGGGTGTAGTTGTCTTATGTTGAAAAACATTACGCAGAAATAAATGGCTCTGTTTATATCTCTGCCATCGTTTTACACCGCTGAACCTATTGTCAGATCATATCCAAACACTGTACGCCTACAGAATACCGCATATCAAGTATCACTTCGTCGCCCTGGAAATATATGAAATTTGTTAATGGACTAAACAACGGCCATAAGCGTGATTCGTTGGCCTTGCAAGTCATCTGACAATAATTATCATAACAATGACAACGTCTGGGTATTGGACCATGCTCCTAATAATTAACGTAAGTTGAAGCTGACGTTGAGTGGTCTGTCAGCATTGCTCTCAAATGCGTTCATTGTCTCCTGGAGTAAATTACATCGACATTAGTGTACTATATAGATGTATTCAGTTCAAATTTTTAACCGAATGCTTAAGATTCATGTTTACAAGTTCGAAGGAAAGTTGTGATTTCAAGTAATAAAGTGTTTTAAAATCCCGTCTGACTTGCATCTCACCTCAGGAACGATCGAATGGTCTCCATCATTCCGTCCTTTTCTCCGATCACATGATCTCCGTGTAGCGTGGCCACTTCTCTAAATGAATTTCATTGGCTGATGCTTCGCTTCGGGTATGAGTATGGATTTAAAAAGCATTATCTCCCATCATTTCGTACTTCATACGAGATATAGAATACAAATGAAAAATAAGAAAATACACTGTCACAAGTGAAAAAAGTGCGTGATGAATACAATTAACTATGACATGGACTTCAACCCTTATGGGCTGCCTTAATGACAGAATAGTCAGATCCTCATTCTGCTAAGACTTCTTCTATACACTGATACTCTGTAGTGGACACTGCATTTCTGTAAAAATTAATATATTTTGTATAATGATGAGACGGCAAATTTTTTTCTATTCTGTCATTACTCACGTGATACTGATGTGAGTACAATATATCGGTCCCATGTAGCTGAAAGATTAGGTCATGGCACCTCTAAATAAACATTAAGTATTTGGGTTTTCAGTCTCACTCACTCTCACCAAAAATCTGATAACTTTGTATTAGAACAGTCCAGTAAATCACAATACTTTTCTCTACAGTCATAGTCAATATCCTACCACTGTCTGTTACCTGATTCATTTTTCCCTGTCTCTTTTAGTAATTCTCAACATACATTTCTCCATAGCTCCCTAAATAAACCTCATTTTAGGAACGGTATCTAAGTAAAAGTCCATTTCTCATTCCCATCAAGCAAAATTGATAATACACAACGAATTCAAACATCTCAATGTTGTTTGTTTTGATAGCTTCGTTCAGTTTAACACAAGCATTCATTTTAATCATGTGCTTATATCTTTTACTGAACATTCAGTCAATTTCCTGAACTGCTCTGCGTAAAAAATCTCCCTACCTATTTTATCCGACGACTCGATTACGTCGTTCTTTGCATAAAAAAATGAAAGATATTATACTGAAAAAGGATAGTATGCCAACTTCTGACGATGGGCTCCAGTCTGTTTCCACCTTTCGCCAATTAAATCTTCACATCGAGAAAAAAATGTGAGAAACAGAGGTAATTCGTCACAATGTGAATTTATTTTAAGAATAGGATATATGTAACTGGTACAATTTTCGGATGAATTATTCGTATAATTGGATTCCTGAAATATCCCCTGAATACTGTAATGTCACTGAAACGATATTTACCAACGTGTAAGAAGACGTGTCGTGATTCATAGACAAGCGCCACCTATGGCTCTTTGAGGTGCTCTTCTGATGGATTCAGTGGCGTGGAACGTACTACCTTGGTACATTCCAGAAAATAAGAGAAATAAAAGCTGTTATCACCGCTGACCATTGCCACAATTTTGGCAGCCAGAGTTATAGAACGGTTTTCTACGATAAAAAATGAACATATTATCTGCATGTCGGTTTTTAATGGTCTTTTTCACTAACTGCATTCTGAGGTTTTGTTGGAAGATATTACTGTTCAGCAAAACCTGGAATTAGAACTTTTGTCAAATTGTTCCAATGGTTCCAATGGCTTTGAGCACTATGGGACTTAACTTCTGAGGTCATCAGTCCCATAGAACTTAGAACTACTTAAACCTAACTAACCAAAGGACATCACACACATCCATGCCCGAGGCAGGATTCGAAGATGCGACTGTAGCGGTTGCACCTTGTGTTGTGCGTAGTTAAATGTCAGTTTGTTCGCTGTGAGATACTTCCCGATTACTTAGTAATCTTTCGTAGAATATTTACTATCGCTGTTCGTTTACATGTATAAGGATAGTAATAAAGCTTGTGATCCTGCGTCGGGCTACCCGCGCAGCAGCTGAACGGTACGCAGTTATTTCCTGGCCTGGCGCGTGCTCTGTGTCGTGTCTGCGAGCGCAGTCGGTTCTCCACTCCTACACCCTTTCCTCGTACTCCCACCCCCCGCAAAGCACCAGAATAATGAAGTGCAACCAATCTCACAGATAAGCGAAAAACAGTAATTACGCTTAAAAGTATTCCTCATAAAGAACAATTTTCGAGCCCCATGACGAATAAAGAACGGGCGCAACATTGCGGCGTTCCCAGCCAAGCGTATCGTATTTATCAAGATCTTCTTTCCCCGTTTGTGTGCGACGGCTGTACACAGACGCATGTGCTGCATCACGAAAATGAAATGATACCTTCCTATCTGCTCGCCACCTGAAGCTTCGCTCGGCGAGGGTTGAAAAGATGGAGCACAAACTTTAGAAAGACCGTTTGCTAGACAGACGCAACTTTGTGATTTACTCGCGGTTATGTTGAAAGCGCTCCCGCCCCCGCAGCTGGGATGTAAATAACGCGGTGCGCCTAAGCTCCCCTCGGCACCTCGGCCGGCGGACAATTCTCGCCAGCGCGTCGACGCGTCGCGCCGCTACGGTGCAGCCACCGCCACCGCCGTTGCGTTATCTGTGACGGCGCCGGAATGTGAATGAACCCCTGGACCATCAATTACTGAAATTCCCCAGCCTACTGGCAAAAATGTGTAGCGACAAACCGGGCGGCGCCCATTTGGAAGCAAGGCCTCTATGATGATGGACGCTACGCCGTACCCCCTTTTAGGCCTCCAGGTTTTTAATGCTTTTTATCTTCGAACCGATACCGTACGGGCTAAAAGGGCCGGTAAAGTGGCTCGTATAAACCCTTCGGTATCGTAAAATTTGTAGCGTGTATAGCCGTTCTTAATTCTGATTAACTGCACGAGTGCCTATGAAATCCTGGCACTGGTCCTACGGAAATGTGCACAGACGAATAAATTACACGCGTTTAAACATTTCTGCAAAACTGCTGCGTCTGTACTCCAGAGGGATGTAAATTTTAACGATGCTCCGTCATTCTCGTATAAACGCACTGGAGTGCTACGAAGGGAACTAAAGATACCGGCCTCCTTTAAGTGTTCTCCAACCCTTCTTTATCGCAAAAAGAACGCAACTAAACATAGAGTGGTCTCTATGCTTCCACCGCGTAAAGACTGGAAGGCTGAGACTTATTTTAGTATTCCGCAGTGAAAAATTCTTTTACAGCCTTGGCACATTTTGGTACATATGAATTAGGTTATTCCTAATAATTTTCCTTTATAACCAGCGCAGAAACTTCTTACACATTGCTTGTTTAGTAGATAAATTAACACTAGTAGTTTGCTCCTCTGAAATCCTCGCACGGAGTGCACACCAGGATCACAGTATTTGCTGGAAAAATTAATCGAACATATAATATTTTACAACGAAATTTTACTCTCATGCACTAAACTCACTTTGTTTCACCCCTATCATGTACGTTTTTAGTCGATATTAATATTAATAAATCCCAAATTCGAGACAAAGAGAAACTGTAATGCAAACTTTTCAGTGAAGAAACCTGAGAGTGATCCGGATCAAAATACTTCATTTGTAGGCTAATTAGATGAAGATACTATAAATTTAGAGATTTGCACAAATTATACGAGTATTTTTTCTTAGTTATTCATAAAGCCATTCATTAATTATTTCCACATTTTTGGAATACGAACTACAATGTTACCGGCAGCTGGAAGACCTGAACAATTACCGGCAGCTGTACTCCAGTCTTCCACTCTTACCGTGGACGACTTTTTTTTTTTCATCGTTGTCTGAAGATTCGGTAGACTGGTCATTTTCACCATTGCCCGTAACTGCACCAGGAGCATCAGCTTCAGAATCATTTCTGTCATGAAAGTCATTACATCTCTTTCTGAACAGAGTTCTCTTAGCAATTCTTCCAGCACAGGCCTTCCGTTACTAAAATGTTATTCCTAAAGTCATTTTCACATAACGAACTCCACACTCAGCGACAGAGCAGTTACAGAATGTGTAATCCAGGATCACTGTGACCTTTGAAAAATATATCTGTTAAGTTAATTAAACAAAAGTGTCTCAACTTTGAACGGCCATCCTCTACTAGGTATTATTCTATGCTGAGCTTACACTGGTGGCAGTGGTCTGTGTATTTTCAGTGGCGCATAGATAGTTATAAACGAAGAACTCCAGGGTCAGAGAAACCCCGGTGTACATTTCTACGGTTAATGTAAATTCAGCGTACAGTTTAATTAGATCAGATTATATTTATTGTCCACCAGTTTTCACTAGAATCTTCAAACCTGAACGACTCTTAGAGAACGTCTGTTTGCATGGCGTGCGATGCTGGGTGCAGATGAATGTTCCCTCAACAATTCAGTTCTACCGTTGCTTAAAATTCAATTCTGTGAGTCCCCAATGTCGTGACCGGCTTCAATTAGTAGGTGTTTAATACCGCACCTCTATATTTGCTGTTCCTAACAGAAGGTGATGTTCACAGACTCGGAGGACTACTATAGCTGAAAAAAGATGAGGTACGAAATCGGTCATGATATAGTTCAAGAATCGGTTCCTACGTTTATTAGAAATATTTTATGGACACAATAGAAATCTGCATCCTGAAAGCTAGACAGTACTCCAAAACACTGCTCCTCCAGAATACGAGTCCTATGCATTGTTAATTGTGATACCTCACTATACAAAAACTGGAAGATGCGAAGGGAATTTTTAATGTGTGGGTAGCGTCTCATTAACTATGTTACGAGAAACCGTTTTTCAGGGCTCTGACGTCCACTTAAGTCGTCTTCTTCTATATTTACTCCCGAAAAGGCAACATAGGGTGACACACTGGAGTGACTTATGTCCACAATTTTTTATGAGCTTATGGGTCCAACGAGATGGATAGTACCGATAACTTCAAATTTCCCTGTCACAGTGCAGCATGAGTTAGCGCTATACTCTCTCACTGTATGTGGAAACCTTGAAATAAGATCTGACAACGTCACAGCAGATTAAGGGACTCGTCCTATTCCAGTGACTTTGCAGAATAAGTCGACATAAGATACTTGCTGTTGAGGCGTACAGTAACGGCTGTACTACGATTTCCATTCGGCCCAAAGATCAGCCATCCTATTACTCTCCGCACTTTACATTCAGAAGAAAACGGACTGGGTAACTGAAAACATATTGGAATGTACAGCTGCGTCAGGATTCTCAATCTGCGACAGAGGCGGCTGAGCTGTCACAGATGTACATGACAGGAGTGGCCAACACAGCTTTTAGCTGTTGGCGGGTTGGCACCAACTTACCCTTGATCCGCGCACAGCCAACAAACGTTACATTTGAGACAGAACGAATTACACACATGAAAACCCGTAACATCTGGCTGCGCTTAAGAAAGTAGTTAAAGTTTGTTAACACTCTATAATGCCAAAGCAAATCCTCTACTGAGTTATGTCTCTACTGCGTACATTTGCTTCGTTGTGTTCCTACAAACACGTAGGAAATACATACCTTTCATTTCGAACAGCATGTATTGAAATACAGGAACGCACATCATATTACTGAAATACTGTTGACAAAATACTTCCAAGATGTTGAGTAAGGTATTTAACAGTACATCTTTCACATCCCCAATCGTTAAAATAACGCTTATACCAGGAAAATTAACACAGAATCTATGTATATCGATTGAAAGCACCCATCACAGATATTAAACGAGAGACGCAATTGCTGCACTAGAGATTTTTAGGTAATTTTAGTCACATTTATCATATGTGTCTCATACATCTAAGTTATTGCTTTTCGACATCAGCTGTCATAAAGTTAGCTACATGTTGAGGAATGCATGTGATGCTGAAAATCACAACAAAGAGAGAGATAAAAGTTAAAAAATAAATATGTATTTCCTCGTTTTACGACGTACATCAAACAAATGCAAAAGTTTGATGCAAGTTGCAATATGTTTAATTTCAGCCTATAGACTTTCCAAATGTATTGAGTATTGATAAAGACTTGCCACCACATGTCTCTCAGTTCCGTAAGGTGTTAAATAGCTAATGACCAGATATTTAACCGAGCGAGGTGGCGCAGTGGTTAGCACACTGGACTCGCATTCGGGAGGACGACGGTTGAATCCCGTCTCCGGCAATCCTGATTTAGGTTTTCCGTGATTTCCCTAAAACGCTTCAGCCAAATGCCGGGATGGTTCCTTTGAAAGGGCACGGCCGATTTCCTTCCCCATCCTTCCCTAACCCGAGCTTGCGCTCCGCCTCTAATGACCTCGTTGTCGACGGGACGTTAAACACTAACCTCCTCCTCCTCCACCAGATATTTAAAGCCTCTAGCCTCGCCTCATGGTGCTTTATTTAGGCTGAACTAATCCAATGAAGCTGATGATATGTCGCACATCACTTGTTAAACTGCACAACATTGTTGGTACAGCAGATGAATGTGGACGTTTTTCCATTCCGTACAGGTTTCAAGTTTCGTAATAAAACTGCTCGAGGCACAACATTAGGCTCTTCACAGACACTAAGTCGTCTTCCCCATCCATCACAATAATATTCTACTCCTAACTATAATTTCGCCTCTCTATTGGTACAATGTTTCATCTTTAGCGTATATATCTGAGAGCTGATGGTTCTTGAGACTGTGGGTGGCTGTTTCTGTGCAACCTACCGGCTCCGATGTGATGTCTCTAGGTGTGATGACATAACGTGTATGTTTAATGGCATTTACTACTTTCCATTCCTGGCCTCCATGAGACTTTGAGGCCACTGCCAGTCGCTTAGCGATGGCTGTATAGAGCATGCACTCATGTCACCGTGCTTGTGAACAAAGTGAAACCTTATGCAGTTGTTACTCTCTCCTCTAATAGTTTTCACGAGTCACAAAGTATAGGAATTTTCACGTGACGGTGAAAAGCACTTTGTGTTACCTTTTCTACATTCCTGTACTGGTGCTACAAACTTTCGGGGGGTGATGGAGATGGGTAAAAGTGTCAATCTGAGTGAAAGGACCCTAGTCCGGATACCTTAGAGTCGTATTGTATCATATGGAACTGGGGACCTAGAAACGACTGAGAGGCTTCGTCCCAGCCGTAGCCCTCAGTGGTTCACAACCACCCAACAAGCTACAGCAGTCCACCCTCCCCACCGCCGCCTTAGAGTGTTGTGCGGTCGGTTCGGTGCCCAGTGGACACCCCCCCCCCCCCCCTCCCAGACCGTCTCACACCAGACGACTGTAACCCCAATGTTTGCGTGGTAGAGTAATTAACGCATACATGGAGAAAGTGTTTGCGCAGCAATCGCTGACATAGTGTAACTGAGGCAGAATAAGGAGAACCAGCCATTCGCTGAGGCAGATGGAAAACCGCCGTAAAAACCATCAACAGGCTGGCCGGTACACCGGACCTCGCCACTTATCGGCCGGGCAGGTTCGTAACGGGGACCGAAACGCCTTCCCGCCGGAAAGCAGTGCGTTCGATCGCACGGCTTACCTTGGGGGCTTTAGAGTCGTAAGTTGTAAGCGAAAACATTTCTGATACTTCCGACATTGAATCTCCTAACTTCGAGCTCTTTGCTTTCAATATTTAGCAAGGAGATAGTATGGACCAATACAAGAAAATATTTCCAGCAAACATGGGCCCTAAAATACGTACTTTCAGAGCTATGTTCACTTGTTCAGTTGCAGAGCAGCGTTTCACAGTAGCGAAGACTAGCAAGTGCTTATAGCTCTTAAAGTATCCATTCTAGAGCCCATGCTTGCTGCACTTATTTTCTTCTTTTTATCCGTACTACCTCCTTCCAAAATAATGAAAGCAAAGAGCATACTGTTTCACACTAATATGAACGAGTGCTCATACTCTTCAGGTACGCATTTTAGAGCCTATGTTTCCTAGACGTTTATTCCTTGTTTTGGTACAAGAAACCTATCCTCTAAGTCTGTGAAGGGAATTTAGTTACATCCTGTGTAGAGTCAACCATCTGCCACATGAAGTGTTAGCATCTTGGTGTTTATAAGAAGGCTTAACAGATGACTACGCCTTTTGCTCCATATCATAAGGTAGATCAGTCTGCACAAAAAGATGAAATTAGTCATTCCACAGAATGAATATTGCCTATCGTGCTGCATTTGTTGCTACATGGGAACAAATAACCAGTCATCGAAGTAGGCTCCATGGAAATATCGAGGAACTGGCGAAAATTTTTTCTCCTGTACTGGATGAGTTTCGTAGACGTCACATGTGTATGAAATTTCAGGGAAGATGTAAAAGTTTTTAAAAACAAAATCTTTTCTTATCTTCTTGCATCATATAAAGTGAATGGCAGCGAAGTAAGTGAACCCTATAGTCCATAACGACTGTGTTTAACTATAGTGAGGGGTAATATCTCAACATCTGAGAGAGGGCGGTTATGTTACGGGGTGGTGAGGCCCTAGTAGCGGTTGGAATTTGTAAGGTGTGTTGGGGTGGATGAGGCTCGCTAAAGCAGATGCCAAGTCGCCCTTGGGTGTACGTACGTACTGTGCTATTTGAATTGCAAAATTTCAATTAAATCTGTTGAAATTCAGGAAAATTGAACTTGGAGGGCTTCCACCCGATACCTTCCTTCTGTGATAGCATTTTAATTTGGTGTAAGTACCATCTTGTTTGAAATTATTTAATCCTTAACTGCGATGAAGAAATGAAAGATTTTAAGAAAATTAGGCGTGACGGGGTTGAACCCACAGCCATCTGACTGCAAAGTGTAGAACAGTTGGTTGGGTGTGAAAGTGGGGGTTGCAGTTAGGTGTAATGCGTCATTTGTATTGCAAACCATGAACATGGCAGTGTTCATACCCAGTAGTTTCTCATTGAAAAGATGTTTGACAGTTGGGTAATCTTTAGGAATCGTACGAACTTGGACTGTCTGGCGACACGTGAGCTAATTATTGTCTTGGTTTGCATCATGGTTGTTTGTTTATGACGTGGAATGTCTGCCTAGAAATGAAAGTAGATTAGGATAATTAAGGTATGGCTTTGGTTTGCACTAAATCATGGGAACTATCCCTACTCGATATTTCATTTTCTCTCGACCTTTTTTAGCGAGGTTTTCCCACAGTTAAAGTACTTGTGACTATAAATTACACTTCATTCCGAGAGTACTTCCTCGTAATTGAGCAGGACGAAACGAGAATGCAAATATTTACAACGATTACAGAAATACATCGTTTTAGCAGCTTTGACGTCCCACCCAGCAGTCCAATACTATTAATGTTTGACTGTTAAGAATTACATTCTACCAGTGAATTACTTTTGTTGGTCTCAAAATTTGAAAGCAGTGGTTGCTATAGTTTTACATCAGTAATGCGAGACGCCATATAAAACAGACAGTTTGTCCATTACAGAACACTCCGCGTAAACGTGCTGATTTCATGCCGGGCACTGTACTCACGAAGGGGGTGGATGCTGTTCTTTTCAACGATTTAATTGAAATCGGGGGTGGTGTGATAGCGTTCCGCTATCGCGTCGCCTAGGCTTAGCGCACGCGAACGGCCTATTGTTCGCAGCCTGGGGGAGCGGCGATTCTGTGTTGTCGCGGTGTGTGTGTCGCCAGCAGAATTCACAGTTCGTTATGCGCTTAATCGACCATAACTGTGTGCAATTGAGTTTCTTAATTGGTTTACAATAGAAAGACCTAGTGTAGGGGAACTGAGAAGAGAACCGAAATCCGTTTGTCTTTGTGTGGATACTGCATCTATGCACGAATTACGCTTGCCTGAATATAATAAAATTTTGTTTGCGGCACAGCTGTGCCCAAAATAACTTGAGCTGCGTGGGGTGGACTCCTTCTGGGATAATCTCATCTGCGTCGGCCGCTTCGTCCCCTGTTAAGTTCTTTCTCGTGTCCGCAGCTCCCTTGCCTGTCCTCTCTCTCTGCTATTCATACAATTTTCACATCCTTTCCCACGCACAAAAGGGCTATTTAAGCCCTTGTCGCACACGTCACTGTCTGTGGCGGTGTCCTCTCGCTAAACAGAATTTTCGTCAGCGTACTCAAAAATCTTTTGAAGGAGGTATGCGAAAGCAGACCAGCGAGACAAAACTCATAATCTCTTTATTGCGATGACCACATAAAATGCTTAATACAGCCGTTTTATCTTTAATTTGGCGATGCATTTGCAGTTGCTACAAAACTGTGTTAAAGCGTGTTGATGTAAAAGGCTTTCTAGTGCGAATTAAGATTTACAAAAAGACGTACGATTTGTAATTATTGCTCAAAGTCAGTGAAATAGCGAGGATTTGAATTTGATTCAGCTCCCTGTACACGGAGTGGATAGTAAATAACATTCTCACTTACCATCCGTCCACTGTCATTCTAATTTTGATCATAAGATTATTCCAAACGTGTTTGGAAAATCAATAGAAAACTTTCGCGGAATAGTAATCTCATCTCTTTCATTCAAGAGACCCTTAAATCCTGTGTTGTTCTGCATATAGAAACGTTTATGCAAACATTTTAGCATTCAGTTCTTCGAATCATGCTGAAATATTGAAATTAGCTAACTATTTTTGTCAGTAGTATAGCTCTACGAACATCGAAGAACGTTGTTAGAAATTAAACTGCATGAAAAGCAATTTCACTGCTGTGGTGGAAACTTGTGTACTATAGGAAAAAATTAATTTAATTTGAAAAAAACTTTTATTTCCACTTATTTCTGCACCATAAAATATGTGTAAAAATGAAGGCATTTTAGTAAGTTTTTTTGTCCTATACATTTAAAATCTGCCTTTTCCTTTTACCGCTCTTAAAAAAGTAAGCTTAGATGAACTTTTTACTGTTATGGACTTCAGTCGGTCAAAACGGAAGACTTGCAGGATGACTTCGTTGCCCGTATGTTAAGACAATTTTTCTTGTGAACGGGTAGAGGTAGCAGCTTTATTTTATATCAAATGCTAAGTAAGGTTTGCGGTCCCTAGGAGGTATAAAAAAATTAACTTTCTAACTCAATGCAGTCAAAATATAAGGCTATTTGGGTCACATATTTTGATACTCGGAAACTCACTCATCACAGCCCGTTGATGTACCACCTGTATACAAAAATAAGCTTGTATGGAATCCTCTAAATGCGAGTCCTACTGGCACGATCTGTTTTTTTTCCTTTTTTTGTTTAAAATTGTCTCATTCCAAATCCTGTAAATTCCCCATGACAAGTTTCATATTAATGTCACATACATCTCTGTAGACTGAAGTTATCATTTGACTCCTAAAAGCTATAGAAATATATTTCAATTTTTTGTATGTATTTTGAAAATTTTCTTAGATACGAAATTAAACTTTGCAGTTGGAATTAGATACAATTTTAGCATATAAAATATTAAACAATGAAAACTCCATGATGGAATGCAATAATATTATGAAAATGGCAGTTTGCATTGGTGTGTATGCGTGTGTTGTGTTGTCTATTTTTGACTAAGGCCTTGTTGGTTGAAATATTATTTTGTGACTGTCATTTTATTGTAGCTATCTGCGACTCAGCATTTCCACTATATGATGAGTAGCCACTATCCCTTTCATAATATTGATAGAAAGTAGAAAAATGTATTCAGCTTTGAACCGGACACTCGTAAGCAATTACTCTGGCTTTCTGTACTATTACTGGTGTAACTACATCTACATCTACATCTACATCTACATCTACATGACTACTCTGCAATTAAGATTTAAGTGCTTGGCAGAGGGTTCATCTAACCACAATCATACTATCTCTCTACCATTCCACTCCCCAACAGCGGGCGGGAAAGACGAACACCTAAACCTTTCTGTTGGAGCTCTGATTTCTCTTATTTTATTTTGATGATCATTCCTATCTCAACAAAATATTTTCGTATCCGGAAGAGAAAGTTGGTGACTGAAATTTCGTAAATAGATCTCGCCGCAACGAAAAACGTCTTTGTTGTAATGACTCCCATCCCAATTCGCGTATCATATCTACCACACTCTCTCCCCTATTACGTGATAATACAAAACGAGTTGCCCTTTTTTGCACCCTTTCTATGTCCTCCGTCAATCCCACCTGATAAGGATCCCACACCGCGCAGCAATATTCTAACAGAGGACGAACGAGTGTAAGCTGTCTCTTTAGTGGACTTGTAGCATCTTCTAAGTGTCCTGCCAATGAAACGCAACCTTTGGCTCGCCTTCCCCACAATATTATCTATGTGGTCTTTCCAACTGAAGTTGTTTGTAATTTTAACACCCAGGTACTTACTTGAATTGACAGCCTGGAGAATTGTACTATTTATCGAGTAATCGAATTCCAACGGATTTGTTTTGGAACTCATGTCGATCACCTTACACTTTTCGTAACTTAGCGTCAACTGCCACCTGACACACCATACAGCAATCTTTTCTAAATCGCTTTGCAGCTGATACTGGTCTTCGGATGACCTTACTAGACGGTAAATTACAGCATCATCTGCGAACAGTCTAAGAGAACTGCTCAGATTGTCACCCAGGTCATTTATATAGATAAGGAACAGCAGAGGTCCCAGAAAGCTTCCCTTGGGAATACCTGATATCACTTCTGTTTTACTCGATGATTTGCCGTCTATTACTACGAACTGCGACCTTCGTGACAGGAAATCACGAATCCAGTCGCTCAACTGAGACGATACCCCATAGGCCCGCAGCTTGATTAGAAGTCGCTTGTGAGGAACGGTGTCAAAAGCTTTCCGGAAATCTAGAAATACGGAATTAACTTGAGATCCCCTGTCGATAGCTGCCATTACTTCGTGCGAATAAAGAGCTAGCTGCGTTGCACAAGAACGATGTTTTCTGAAACCATGCTGATTACATATCAATAGATCGTTCCCTTCGAGGTCATTCATAATGTTTGAATACAGTATATGCTCCAAAACCCTACTGCAAACGGACGTCAATGATGTAGGTCTGTAGTGAGATGGATTACTCCTACTACCCTTCTTAAACACTGGTGCGACCTGCGCAGTTTTCCAATCTGTAGGTGCAGATCTATCGGTGAGCGAGCGGTTGTATATGATTGCTAAGTAGAGAGCTATTGTATCGGCGTAATCTGAAAGGAACCTAGTCGGTATACAATCTGGACCAGAAGACTTGCCCATATCAAGCGATTTGGGTTGCTTCGCAACCCCTAAGGTATCTACTTCTAAGAAACTCATGCTAGCAGCTGTTCGTGTTTCAAATTCTGGAATATTCCATTTGTCTTCCCTGGTGAAGGAATTTCGGAAAACTGCGTTCAATAACTCCGCTTTAGCGGCACAGTGGTCGGTACAGTACCATCGCCACTGCGCAGCGAAGGTATTGACTGCGTCTTGCCGCTTGTGTACTTTACAGACGACCAGTATTTCTTCGGATTTTCTACGAAATTTCGAGACAATGTTTCGTTGTGGAACCTATTAAAGGCATCTCGCATTGAAGTCCGAGCCAAATTTCGCGCGTCTGTAAATTTTAGCCCATCTTTGGGATTTCGCGTTCTTCTGAACTTCGCATGCTTTTTCCGTTGCGTCTGCAACAGCGTTCGGACCTGTAATGTGTACCACGGGGGATCAGTTCCATCTCTTACCAATTTATGAGGTATGAATCTCTCAACTGCTGTTGCTACTATATCTTTGAATTTGAGCCACATCTCGTCGACTTTTGCATAGTCAGTTCGGAAGGAATGGAGATTGTCTCTTAGGAAGGCTTCTAGTGACACTTTATACGCTTTTTTAAATAAAATTATTTTGCATTTGTTCCTGGTGGATTTGGAAGAAACGGTATTGAGCCTAGCTACAACGACGTTGTGATCACTAATCCCTGTATCAGTCATGATGCTCTCTATCAGCTCTGGATTGTCTGTGGCTAAGAGGTCAAGTGTGTTTTCGCAACCATTTACAATTCACGGGGGTTCGTGGACTAACTGCTCGAAATAATTTCTCGAAATAATTTTCGGAAAAAGCGTTTAGGACAATTTCGGAAGGTGTTTTCTGCCTACCACCGGTTGAAGGCCCCACCAACTATAACCGTATGAGTGGGGTATTTATTTGTTACGAGACTCAAATTTTCTCTGAACTGTTCAGCAACTATATCATCAGAGTCTGGGGGTCTGTAGAAGGAGCCAATTATTAACTTAGTTCGGCTGTTAAGTATAACCTCCACCCATACCAGTCGCACGGAGTATCTACTTCGACTTCACTACAACATAAACCACTACTGACAGACACAAACACTTCACCACCAATTCTGCCTAATCTATCTTTCCTGAACACCGCCTGAGACTTCGTAAAAATTTCTGCAGAACTTATTTCAGGCTTTATCCAGCTTTCTGTACCTATAACGATTTCAGCTTCAGTGCTTTCTATTAGCGCTTGAAGCTCATCGACTTTCCCAGCACAACTGCAACAATTTACAACTACAATTCCGACTGTTCCTTGATCCAAGCACGTCCTGTATTTGCCTTGCACCCTTTGAGATTGCAGGCCACCCCGTACTTTCCCGAGGCCTTTTCACCTAAAACCGCCCAGTCCACGCCACACAGCTTCCGCTACCCGTGTAACCGCCAGCTGAGTGTAGTGAACTCCTGACCTATTCATCGGAACCCGAAACCCCACCACCCTATGGCGCAAGTCAAGGAATCTGCAGCCAACACGGTCGCAAAACTTAGCCTCTGATTCAGACCCTCCACCCGGCTCTGCACCAAAGGTCCGCAGTCGGTTCTGTCAACGTAGCTGCAGATGGTGAGGTCTGCCTCCATCTCGTAAGCAAGACTGGCAGCCTTCACCAAACCAGATAGCCGTGGGAATCCAGAGAGAATTTCCTCAGATCCAAAGGGACACACGTCATTAGTGCCGACATGTGCCACCGCCTGCAGCTGGCTGCACTCTGTGCTCTTCATGCCATCCGGAAGGATCCTTTCCATATCAGGAATGACTCCACCCGGAATGCACACTGAGTGCACACTGGATTTGTTCCCCTCCTTAGCCGCCATATCCCTAAGGGGCCCGATTACGCGCCTAACATTGGAGCTCCCAACTACCAATACGCCCACAATCTGTGATTGCCCGGACCTTGAAGGCTGAGAATCATCTTCCGAAACAGGGCAGGCAACTGCATCTGGCTCAGCCAGGGACAGTGCCTGAAACTTGTTTGTCAGACGCACCGGGGAGGCTTTCTGATCAGCCTCCGGGGACGTCTTTCGCTGCCTGCCACGCCTTGGAACGACCTCCCAATCAACCACAGGCGAGGGCTCAACCCCACTGCGGGCAGCAATCGGGGCAACCACAGCGGCAGACCGATCTCGGGACAGACGGGACGAGGTTGACTTCCCCGTGGTACCCAAGTCCGGCTACCCACAGTGGTGCCCATTGGCAACAGCCTCAAGCTGCCCGACCGAAGTCAGCACCGCTTGCAGCTGTGAGCGAAGGGATGCCAACTCAGCCCTCATCCGAACACAGCAATCACAGTCCCTGTCCATTCTAATCAATGTTGAACAACAGTTACTGAAACACGAGTCCGTGCCTAGATAACGCAAGGGCAACACCAAAGAATGTATTAACTAACCTGTACAAATGCCTAACGACTGCGCTACAATCTGCCTGAATTTAGGTTTACGGTAACTAAAACTCAAAATTACACCCCCTATACGAAACTCACGAGTAAGAATCTAAGAAGTAAACACTAAAGCGCGATGCTACAACTCTCAAATACTATAATACGCCCGAAAATTATGAATTAAACAATGCAAGTACCCAAAAACACGCAAAGAAATTAAGATTACTATGTAACAAATAAGTGAACTAGGAGTATACGACTTGCTGCTGGCAGCTGCTTTATCCAGCGGCGGCAGGGAGCACACTCTGTGTATTATTGGAATATTTTCAACATTCTTACACCTTATGACCATATCTACAGTGATCGTTGAGCACGCAGTCCTGCTTCCGCCTACCCTCCTCGGCCTGCACCTCGTAAATGTGTCCCCGAGTTGCTTGCGTTCAGGGCGTAATTGTACGTTAACGTCCTAAATTTTTTCGCTATAGTGTTTATCGATTTTTTTCATGTACTTTGTGAAAAGTTTCGTTTAAGAATATCATTTTCTGATGACTACGTGTCACTAAATAATATGACGCCATTCTCCAAGCTTGAGGTTCCCCAAGTAAAAATTTCCAAAATACGAATTTCGATGACATAATGTGGCGACAGTAAGTTGCAATTGTCGGAGAAGGATTAGGTTCTTAAGCTACTTATTAAACACAAAACGTGAATATCTGGCTATTACTGTAATGAAGAACGCTGCACTTCGGGAGAGAATACTTGACAAGCGTCACAGTAGTGTTGAAGTCGCCAGAAGCACATAACCTAGTTCTACTCTGTTTCATTCTACGATGAAAAATGTAGATGTAGAAGTGAAAGTGCCAATATACGTTGTCTTTAGCACAACTGAGTGTATTGCTGATGTTGTAACCATTGCTGCTGATACTGCAGCTGTTAATGCTTTACCTCTTTATGCAGCAGCTGCAGCTATTGCCTGTACAGGAAATTTTATTGCTCTGTATGTTTCTGTTAATGTCCTGCTGTTTTCAGGAAGGCTGCTCCGGTCATTGTTAAGGCACAGACTGAAATGGTGTTCTTAAGCTAAATATAAATACCGAGATCAGTCTCTGGTGCAGTAAAACAGAATGCATAAACCATACACTTCGTAATAAACTAAGAGAAACACTGACAGAGATTTGAAATACTCGCGTACACACATAGAAGCACAGGCTGCTGACGAAATATTCATTCAAAAAATAACATCCCAATAATAATTCTTCTGGACGATACTCAGCTGTACAGAACATTTAATCCAGGCACACCTCCAAGACATCCCACCAAGTAAAGCTATGCTGTCAGTCCCGTCTCAGAGGCCAGTCCAATCTCTGGGGCTGGGTTTATATGTCATCTACTGAATGAGAATGGGCTGTAGCACAAGGTGAACATTAATAAAACCGACAAACTACAAGAACGGATTCCCAACTCGAAATAGGGGGAAAACGGTCCGACGATCATGTGTCCGGAAATGCGTGTTGCTATAGTAAATGGCGCTGAGGGATGGAAGTGTCTCTGACGAAGTGCCATATAATCCTTCTGTGTTGCATGCTGTGTGACTGACGCACCGTACTGTAAATAGCAGAACGGTCTGGTATTCATGTCAGGAGCAAGCCGACACGGTGTCTGTGTGAAACTAAGCAGATGGAAACCGTCGAGAGGTAGCAAGTTTCCACCAGTACAAGTATTCTCACGGACAGCAACAACATCACACATTTCAAGGCCTTTTTGGGCGTTTGTGTGATTATGAGCCCTTGCAGTGAGACGAGCGTGCAGGAAGGCGGCGGACTCTGCGCATACCAGATTTGATGGACTGGACTGTACAGGATATTGAGACGAATCTTATTGCAGGCTCCAGGTAGTAGGCCAGCCAACGTGGTGTAAGCCACAGTACGATTATGTGTATCCCGCCTGACAACAGCTACTGTCTGTATCACTTGCAACGAGTGCAAGGGTTGTCAGCAGCGGGTTTCCCTCTATGGGAAGGATTTTGTTGATGGTTTTTGTATGAGACTACCACAATCGTAGGGTTTATGTCATCGGTCCTCTTTACCGACGTGTGAACGCGTGCACTGCTCTCAAGGAGGCCACTTTGAACACATGTTACGACGTGAATGCGATGCAGTTCTTTACTGTGTTCCGGAACGATTTACTGTCGTTGCACACACACCGTCCATTTCCAAACACATGTTCATAGGAGCTTTTCTCCTCTAATTTCAATCAGGAATCCGTCCCTGCAGTTTGTCGGTTTTATTAATGTTAACCCTTTAACAGAAACAGGCAATAATTCAGTTTATGAACAGGACCAATTTATGTATGATTTGAGTATTAGGTTGCCACAAGATTTTATATTTATATTCACTGCGATAAGTAGATTAATGAATATTAAAAGTTGTAACACGTTACATGAAGAGTGACGCTTTTTCAAATGAGGTATGAACACTGAATTTTGATTTCTACCTTAACGCAAGCAAAATTTAATTTAATTCCTGCGAAAATGTACAAAACATTTGGGCTCGCCGGTACTCCTAAAGATGATAATAACATGAAACCAAAACTGAAACACTATGGTGTTCAAAATTAAAGCAAGAAACGGGAATTTTGCAAGTTAGCGTTTATTGGGCCACAAAACAGTATAAACAGGTGACAGTAAAGTAGAAACAATGTAAAGAACACAGAACGTAAGTAACTGCGACATGCATAGCAGTAGACAAAATGTTCTTTGTTTTTTTTCTTCAACTTAACGGATTTGCACTTCTATTCCAACAACTGGTTAGCGTGCTCAGTATGGGGTGTGACCACATCTGGAGCCAATGCAGATCTGACAACGACGGGGAATGTCTTGAATGATGTCATCCATCTCATTCTGAGGCAATAACGCCCATTATTCTTGCAGTGCTGCTCGCAAGTGCTGCAGAGTAGTGGGTGAATGTTGTGGTGCAAGCCGTGTCCCTAGTACCTCCCAGACATGCTCTGTGGGATTCAAATCGAGAGAGCGAGAGGACTGTTTCGAAGAAAACATCAACCACGTGTGCTCTATGAGGTCGAGCATTATCGCCTATCACTACCAAGTACTGGCCCACAGCACCAAGCAATAACCCCACATGAGGTCCCAAGATCTCGTCCGATACCCGACAGAAATTAAACATTGCCGATTAAACGGTAAGAGGTGTTCGGGTGGGCAACATAATCCCTACCAGTATCATAAGAGATCATCCTTGATATCGCCTTTACCAATGTTTGGAACCTGAAATCGCGTTCCACGTTCCCTCCCGATGCGAATCCGTTGATAATCACTCTCCAGACCGAATCGGGACTCATCTGTAAAAAGAACATTGGCCCACTGTTTGACCACCCGGCGATATGTTGACGACTCCACCCTAGATGTTCTCTTTCGAGAAGACTCGTCAGGGATACACATACAGCATGTCTACTACAATAAAGGCCACTCTGCCGAAGCCTTCTGTACACGGTTTGCCTTGATACACGACGTCCAGTAGATGGTGCGAGGTCAGATGGCATTTGCCGTGCAGTACTAGGCGGTACTGTCGTGCCCTTACAGCCACATAACTGTCCTCTCTCTCTGAAGTCATACGTGGTCTGTCCTGCACTGGTCTTCGGCGTACAGTTTCGGTCTCTATAAAATGTCGCCACATCCGAGTAACAACAAAACGATTCACATTAAGCCACTGGGTCACATCGGTCTGCGACTGTCCTGTTTCAAGTCTTTGTACAGCTCTCCGCCGCAGAGAGTCTGATGGGCGTCTTCTCTGTGCCATAATGCACCGTCTGTGACTCTGTACACAACGATCGCGGATGTGGGACTACGTGTCAACTACTACTCCATTGAAGAGGTGCCTTGACATAATCGTTGACGTGGTTGTCATTTGGCTGGAATGCCACCTTGCATGCAGAACACTATCATACAGACATCTGCTGACAGTCTGTATAATTATGTCATGAATTAGAGAGAGGACGGAGAAATAGCGGTTTGTTGCTGTAATTTTCAACACCAGTGTATATGCACAAGTAAACAAATGTAAATATCTGTGATCATTCATTAGTGCATAAAGTAATGTCAAGGATGACATTAAAATTAGAATCAAAAGCGCAAATAGCCGGCCGGTGTGGCCGTGCGGTTATGGGCGCTTCAGTCTGCAACCGTGTGACCGCTACCGTCGCAGGTTCGAATCCTGCCTCGGGCATGGATGTGTGTGATGTCCTTAGGTTAGTTAGGTTTAAGTAGTTCTGAGTTCTAGGGGACTGATGACCACAGATGTTAAGTCCCATACTGCTCAGAGCCATTTGAACCATTTGAAAAGCGCAAATAAAAGTATTGTTCCCAGTCAGATGTTCTGAATAGCTGAACTGTCTCTAAGGTAGCGCAGCATGGGAGGTTCTGATAATATTTAAACCTGTTTAATGTTACTAATGGGAAATATCACTGTAAACACAGATACATTTCAGAAAACGTTTGTATTTACGCTACAAAGATCATACATAGCTTTTAACTGCCTTGTTGTTGTTGAGGTCTTCAGTCCATAAACTGGTTTGATGCAGCTCTCCATGCTACTCTACCTTGTACAAAGTTCTTCATCTCCCAGTACCTACTGCAACCTACATCCTTCTGAATCTGTTTAATGTATTCATCTCTTCGTCTCCATCTACGATTTTTACCCTCCAGGCTGACCTCCAATACCAAATTGGTGACCCTTGATGCCTCAGAATATGTCCTACCAACCGATCCCTTCTTCTAGTCTTGTGGTGCCACAAATTTCTCTTCTCCCCAATTGCATTCAATACCTCCTCATTAGTTTCGTGATCTACCCAGCTAATCTTCAGCATTCTTCTGTACCACCACAATTCAAAAGCTTCTATTCTCTTCTTGTCTAAATTATTTATCGTCCACGCTTCTCTTCCATATACGGGTACACTCCGTACAAATACTTTCAGAAACGACTTCCTGAGCCCCCATCTTACTCTGTTACTCGCTCCTGTGAACGGGAACGCGTTATGCAGAGCTTGGCGACTTCCTGACACTTAAATCTATACTCGATGTTAACAAATTTATCTTCTTCAGAAACGATTCCCTTGCCATTGCCAGTCTACCTTTTATATCCTCTTTCCTTCAACCATCATTAGTTATTTTGCTCTCCAAATAGCAAACCTCATTTATTACTTTAAGCGTCTCATTTCCTAATCTAATTCCCTAATTAACTGCCTTTTAATATTAGTAATGAAGCTCCACGTTTCTTCGAAAATGTGAGCAAAGAGGAGTGAGATCTTACTGAAATAGGGAACGCAGATTTACAGCGACAGGAGATCAAACTCATTACAACATATGTTAACTTTATTTCATAATTGACTACTGTGTGATGGAGACCAAGTACCCAAAATTAAAAATTCGAAGCGCCGAGTGGAAAAATATATTGGCTCACTTTAGCTGATAATATGTAGGTTTCTCTGGCGGTGGTTAACAGGATCCCCGGATCGGACGAGGTTGCTACCATCGCAGAGGCCACGGCGAGCAATTGGAGGCCCGTATCGCTTACCGCCACCCCGCATGCGGTCATTCTCAATTGAACTTGGGACACCGCCTCGCTGGTCACACCATTAAATAGTACCACACACCACTTTCCGGGCTCTGTGCTGTGGATGAGTTCACAATTCCTACTTGGCTACAGAGCTTCCTGTTTTAATGTTTGCCCGTGAAACAATGAATCAAAATCACTTACACCGCCGGCCCGGGTGGCCGAGCGGTTCTAGGCGCTACAGTCTGGAACTGCGCGACCGCTACGGTCGCAGGTTCGAATCCTGGCTCGGGCATGGATGTGTGTGATGTCCTTAGGTTTAAGGAGTTCTAAGTTCTAGGAGACTGATGACCTCAGAAGTTAAGTCCCATAGTGCTCAGAGCCATGTGAACCATCACTTACACCATCATCTCTTCATTGTTTTCTTTTGGGATGGTTAAGCGCGGAATTCAGAGCTTTGTGAGATAAGTTCCAGCCTTTTCCAATATCGCAAAGTTCCACTTTTTTATATTGACTACCTCTGGCTGTCCGGCAATCTGGCCTGTACAGTACCCACTACATATTTCATTCAGAACGTTCACCTTATAACTACTCCAAAAATGTTTGACCAACTTGCATATCGGAGAAAATGAGTTCAATAAGACTCAAGCGGTGTCTGGATTTGAATACAAATAGAACAATAATAAAATAAAGGCAACCTGTTCGAAACTGAAGATCTCAGCTCATTTGTAACAGCAAAATCTTTAGCTGATTGACATCAATACATTGTTGCTCAATTTCTGCTCAAGCTGGTCCAATCCTTCAACGGCAGCCCTCCTGGAGTCATCCTGTTTGCGAGGTTCGATCCTGTGATGTTCGACAAGTTACATATTCCATTCGGTTGATTTTTATCTCCGGAAACAAGCAGTTTAGAAGTTGGATGTGATGTGCTCTTACATTATAGTCACTAAATATCGTGATGTCCCCGAAATTTTGACTGGGGGCTGGAGAAGATGATAGTGAATCTTGCTCTGACTCTGCGCAGCCCTCAAAATATCTTAAATAGCGGCGATAGGCATCACACGCCCAAGAAACATGACCTTCGCGCTGAAATCGATATGTATTATCCGACACAGTAAAAATCGAAGAATAACCTTAACTCAAGCAGTGACAGCAGCGCCCTGGTCTAAGTTGAATGCTACCGCCATGCAGCTGCGATATTGATTCGCTGCTGGAGTCCTAGTTATTCTCCTTATTTTACAGTATGTGTTAATACTCATCGGTGAAAAAATTGTACTAGACTAATTTGTAGCAGCACTGTCGAATTGGCACCTAAAACTCTGCTTTAAAAATAATTCTGTCTGTAACGGGAACCAACCTGACGCTGAACATCGCATGAAAAACCTGGTTGGGCTGACTGCTGCTAAATTTTGAAAAAAAAAATTGCAAATGTATGTCGAAACACAGAGATAATTCAATGACGACTCTTAGGAGGGAAACCTGGTATATTCATGGTCGGTGTCCGTAAAAGTAGTGGACAAATGTACACTTCTTTCGATAACTGTCTTGTAAAGGTGGGTCTGTGGGATGGTATAACGGGAGCATCGCAGTAAAGGGTGGGTGAAGTCTGCTGGATCGAGCTGATGAGCTTTGTAATATATGGTGACGGCCTGCTGTGGAGGTGTGCTGCGTAGCGTCCGTGTCAGTTCCCATTGCTGACATTATTTCGCAACTGGTAAGTGTGTAGTGTAAAACACTCTGTCTATTGGGAATGTATATCAGCATTCAGGCGAACTGTGACCGTTTCCATAGTTTAAAAGAATCACCGGCACATTGTCTTCATGAGAAAGACTCCAGAATGTCCTTTGTCTCACCGTAGCTTTCTCCTAAAAGCTTAGTTCTTGTATGTACAAAGAAATGGTCATATTTTAATGCAACAATTAGTCTAAAAGTAAAGGAATAAAACAGACTAGGGAAACACTTTATGCACATTTGAATCATGCTCGAAATCATGTACAGGATACGAGAGTACACATTCTACAAAATTCGTTAGACAAGTATCCTCTAGCACTCTTTAAAACTCTAAGATTCAAAGAGCATCATTCAGAGGTACGTCTAAACTTTCTCTAATATACATTCACACACACACACACACACACACACACACACACACACACACACACACACACACATACACAGAAGAAAAGGAAGCACGACTCGCCAGGAAGGAGTTATGCGGATTGGCCGGAAATCAGAATATGCACATGTACAAGCAAACAAACTATTGCATTCTCAGGGCAATAGGATGAGTTACTCAAGAGAAAGCGCTTCACAAACTACGGGCTCAACTGGGGAAAGATGCGGCTAACTTGCTGGCCGAGGTAGGGTAGGAAGAAAATCAGTAGAAACTCCAGCCATGTCCATGCGGCTATTACTTTTCTGAAACGTAAGGCCAGGATGGCTTTCTATAAAGGGTAACAAAATGGCGCGCAGAAAATCGGCGACTTACCGATGTGCTGTAAGGGCGCTGAGGGAGACAACCAAAGTGGTCTTGCTATGAAAATAAGTGGCACCCCAGACCCTTACCCCTGGACGTCGGACCGTATAGTAGGCGGCAGGCAGATTGGTATCCTACCACTGTCCGGGTGTCTCGAGACACGCCCTCGCTGGTCATTGGTGCTAATTTCGACACGGGACTCACCAATGAAGAAAATTCTTCTCCAGTCAATGAGATTCCAGGCCCAAGACATGTCTGGAGACATCCCGGGCCATGGTTGGATTCAATTCCTTCGTAGCGCATCGTTCTTTTAGACAAACAATTTCACTGAATACTTGACCTAATTTCAAATTTTTATTTCAGTTTTTTATTGTTAGTTCAGTATCACAATAATGTAATAATTTATGTGCAAAACCGGTAGGTCTTGAAGATATGAACATTTTAATATCTCATATACATAGCTTGCTGCAGCTTTTCATTAAATATTCCAGTTTTCCCTCACCTCGTTACTTACATTTTTCTTAGTTACTCTGATTAATTTCAGGCAGTTAAATCTTTCTTAGCAAAACGGGAACTATTCTCGGTCAATTTGAAACATTATTTGTCCAATTCCCATTCTGCGTTTGGCTATGAAAGTTGGGGCAAAAATCCACTGAGTAAATTCCCAGGAGTCTATTGACAATAAATAAATAAAATAAAATAAAAAAATAGAAAAGAGACAGATTAGACTTTAATGTCCCATCAACGATGAGGTCATCTGATATGATCAGATGCTCGGAATGGAAAAGTATAGGGAAGAAAATTAGCCGTGTCATTATTGCCAGCTTTTGCTTTAACAGATTTTGAGAAACCACGGGAAACTAAAATGTGAATAACTGAACGGATATTTTAAAAGCCTTACTTACGAGTGTATCATTGCCCAACATCGTTCCCTTCTTGTCTATCAAGGTTATACTTTTCTCTTGGACGGATTACTGACAACAATAAAATATGAATTGATATAAGATGCAAATTAGCTAAATGCTTTATTAATAGTTCACTAATACATACTTCAAAATGATGGAAGGGATAGGAAAATAATTTGGAAACTTGTGGAACGTCCTGGTTGAGAAGAATGGAGAAAAGAAAATGTGTAGAAAGCGTAAGGTACGATGAGGTTATCGAAAAGGTACAGGAAACAAAAGAACTGTGAAGGTGTATCACAAAGAAAAAAGTAAACTAGATATTAATCATTCTTATGAGGAAGTGTTTGCAGAAAACTGTCATTGAACAAAAAGGAGGCAGAGCTATAAGAAAGTAAGGGATGCTAACAGAGTTGAGGATAGCGACCGAGCGGGGTAGTGCAGTATGTAACACATTGTATCAGCACTTGGGAGGTCACGGCTCAAACCCGCAGCCTGCTCTCCTGACCAAGGTTTCCCGTGATCTCATTAAATCGTTTAAGGTAAATGCACGGCCGCTTTCCTTCTCCATTCTTCCCTAATACGAACTTGTTCTCTGTGTCTAATGACCTCGTTGTCGACGAAACGTTAAACGCTAATCTCCTCCTTCCTCATTGAGGAGAGGAATGTCCTGTCAAGAATTACAGGAAAGAAAGTACATCATGGACCACAAACTTTATACAATTTTTAATACACGATGTCTTGAAAGTTTTACGGCTACAGTATCCTTATGCAGTACAGTTAAAATAAAATTAAAAATAATTTCAATTACTCACTGGCCGGTACTATAAGAATGTCAGTATCGTAGGACTCTCTCCTAAATTCGAACTCAGAGTAGGTTTTACAATTCGGCAGCATACCGATAATAAGGATATTGGTCTGTGATTTTTTTCGGGTCTGTCCTCTTACCCTTCTTATATACAGGAGTCAGCTGCGCTTTTTCCAGTCGGTTTGGACTTTTCCTCTGAGCGAGAGATTCGCGATAAATCCAAGCTACATAAGGGGCCAATGCCGTGGAGTACTCTTTGTAAAATAGAACTGCAATTACATCTGGGGGTGTCGATTTATTTTTTTTACCAACCTTGAAGTTGTTTCTCTGCGTCAAGGTTCATTATTAATACGTCATACATATAGGACTTTGTGCGATAGTCAAACGACGGAATGCTTGTACGATGATACTTCGTGAACAATTTCTTTCATTGTAATACTGCTTGGATATTAATCTGCCTATATTTACGACACTGTATGTGCTTTGGTAAAACTTGACATATGAAGATGCAGTTATTGCTCATAGTTATCACTGTCACTGGATATAAATGAATTTTTAATAAGACAGTATGATCTATTACGAGAATGGTGCCCCAAGCGCTGAGTTAAAACTTCACACACTTCAAAAAGTTGTGGATTGACGATTTCATCTGAGTCCTTACTGGTTATCTGCTTTATGAAAAGTGCGTGCATACCTGTATTATATAGTGATCACATTGTTCGCAGGACGTTATCTCCGTTCTTCGTCACAGTCTCCCTTTCTCACAACCTTTAACTCTGCAGTAGCTAGCAACTTATTGCAGACGTCGTGATTTCGATTTTTACTTAACATGGAAAATGAAACATCGTAAAGATCTGGGCCACCACACCAACATTTTTTCTCAATGATTGAGTTTTATTTGAGAAGGCTGTGAATCACAGCATCATCATACTACCTCTAAAACGATCACCCACGTGGCATGTGGCAACTTTCAAGTTTTAATGAAGTCGACATCCCTGTTATTGCAAGCGCGTGTCCCTTTATAGGCGATATACTCTTCCCGGAAAGTTGACAAGTCATTCTATTGTTATCAGCCTCTTGTAGGAGGCTGGTCCTTTTTTCTCCTCACCTCCACCTCTCACTCTACGCATTTGATTTTTCATGGGACAAAAGAAAGCCTTTAGAGTGGTAGGTAGCTTCATTGTACTCAATATTCACGGAATTTGATTGGCAAAGCCTCACTCCATTGTCAGTTAACCTCGTTTTTGTAGGCGTAGAAAATACTCCATCTTCACCTCTCAAACTGAATTACCGAACGAAAGTGATGCAGGTACCCCATTTCCTTATTGTTCTTTTTGTAACACAACGGCGAAGCGAATCTCTATTCCTTCACATTTACATTCCTGCTGAACATATTTCTACTCATACGTCTCAGCGAACAGACTAAAGAAAGCTCTTCTCTCCTTCTGACAAAATTACGTAGCTAATCGATGGAGAATTTGTAATGGAAAAACATTACATAAGTGAAATATATTTCATCAAGCATGAAGAAGTGAACAGATATTAAAGGAGGCAACACAGTGTCTCTCTCCTCAGCGTCCTCGATCTCCATAACGTACTGACCAGTTTCGAAAGGTGCAACATTTCCTGTATTCTAATTAGTGTAGCTGGTAAAGACGCGTTATGACTTTGAATTCAGTAGCATCTTCTAATTGTTGTTAGTGCCATCATCTACACACACATACAGATATTACGTCTAGGTTTTACCGACTAAATATGCTGTTGGAAACACTACTAAGCTATACTAATTTAAAAATTCACAGAGAATCTTTTCAAGTCGTATAAGATGAAACACTAATTCGAAACAATCAATATCGATTTACTGACTTCATAAACAATAGTTTTGGTTCTCCAATATCAAGTACCTAAGAAAACGGTTGACTGTCACCCTTACTTAAATATCGTGTTGTAATACCAAACTAATTTAGTAAATGTAATTAGTTCAGATTCCATATTGCTGCAATCACTGTTACCTCGAGTTATTTCCTGCAGTCTGATGTGTAGGGGAGCACAAGATTTTTTCCTCACTCAAAGACACTGTCCAAATTTTTGCTCCATTATTTTCGTGTCAAAATCTACCTCTCTCTGAAATATGTTTCAAACTGAAATTTATCACGTTTTCGAGGAAAATTGTAAGTGAGTTCAAAAAACTAGTTAGCAGATGGGTAGCAATTTAAAGCGTTTTCCTAGTCAACCCTAATCCATCATATATATTTTCCACAGAACAATCATCCCTGAGTTTAATGCTAGCCCTGTCCTTACTCTGTTAAAAAACATTTTCCATTGCTGAGGCATTAAGTTTTCCAGGACGTCAGATTCTCTTATATCGGCTAATGGTTGCAGCTGGTTCATAGATGCACCTCCTGTCAGGAACAAAATAGGCAGTCAAACAATTTTTACTTTTTTTGTGCACTATTGCATAATATATAAGACTACCACGGTTTGCACTATTGCTTCTTAGACTACATTCAGAAAAGAGGTTGCTGCATAGAAAAGGGAGTCTCTTATTTTGCTATATTTTCCGTGATTTGTGTCAAACTACCATGACGAATACATTCGTGACGAATGGACCACAGATGTGTTGTTTTCATAGACAGAATACACACGTTAAACACTAAATAAATCTGTTAAGTGATCGGGAGTCAATACCCACCACCCTCAGTTAGGTATTGATCTACTTAACAAATGTGCATATGGCGCTATTAAATATCGTTTCGATCGTGGTTGGTGTGCTTATATGAATCCATATGTATCCTGACATTTTCTAACTACAGCATAAACATCACGTTTCATAAATATTTGTAGTCATAGTTTTAGGGGAATATCTCCAAATAAGGCGTTGTTATTTCCACTCAACGAGAAAGGAGGAAAATGAAGGCATCTTTGGCTCAGTATCCTCTTGAGAAAGATGTGGAACATAATTTCTGCCTATAAGTGAACTCACCACCACTAACAAATTTAATTTTAACAGGACACTCAGTTTCGACGAAATAAAAAGTAGTAATACAAGCGACTTATCTGCAAGTCAAGTGCACAGAGATCAGAAAGCTAACAGAATGTACGAAGAGGAGATATAGCGCGTGTTTGATGACAGGATGCCATATCTCTCTATAGTCTATAGATGTAACTTCTGCAATATTTCATCAAAGCCATATTCCCAATATCTACTATTTATCCATAGATCTCTAACGTTATGACAAAATAGGAATTTGCAGTACGGAGTATAACGATTCCACCATGGTGATGCGTTACTCATAAAATATTATTCAATACCTCCAGCACTCCAGAGAATGAGGTACTAATTGTGTCCATTTGCTAAGAAAAGTTTACCATATTCGTCAGTCCCGTTTATTACGTTATTGTATTGCCCTTGTGCTGGGTGATACTGTAAGGAAAAAGTTATTGACACTGAAATTTTATTTTTCTAATAATATTCTGTAATCAGCATAAAACGTTTATCTTCAAGCAAAGGCACGGGATTCTTGCACGAAACTCACAGTCTTCAACACAATGGACTAATTTACAAGATGCCCGTCCCACAATTTAGGTTTTCCGTGGGTTCCGCTGTTCGATTAAAGTTAATCTGGAATTCTTTCTATCAAAAGAATACGGGTGATTTCTTCCCCGGAGAACTAACAGAATTTCTTAGCTAAGAAATATCACGTAGAGAAATGGGTACCCCGTAAACAAGGCAGCAATACGAAGAGAATCAAGTGCAACACCGCAAACATTGTGTTGGGATTAATGTAACAGAAGTTCAAATTTTCATTCGAAAACTCATTTTACAAGAAGTAAGGCTATTCACAAATCTCTTCCGGAAATGTCAACGGTTCCCTTAAACTCCTAACTGAGAAATTATTTCGAAGACAGGTTAAGTATTGTATGCTGAAATCGATAAGTCTTAAGATATGGCCAGTAAAATCCGACCTCGCATTGGATGTTTTTGTTTTGAGGAACTTCTCATCATTCCATAAAACTAATACTATTTTACCAATTAATGTTACTAACGCTTTGATAGCTGCCTAGCACAAATAAATAAATATTTTAATTTTGCTATATGAGATAACAATTACAGATAAAATTAAAAGTAATAGGAGAAAGAAGAGCTGAATAGTGTCACCGCTAAATAAGCACCGGATCGTGATTTATGTCATGTTCCGTCCTTACGGCTTAGTGGCTCAATACAGTGAAAGCATGCCTCAAGCGCACACACAAGATGATATTCTTCGCTCCTGTGATATATTGCATCGAGTTCCGCGAATATGGAAGGGGGAGAGGTAACGGATGCAGAAAGGTGGAAACAGACGCTGTGAAATACCTCAAGTCTTATTTTTTCCAAGCAAGTGATCAGTATATTGATTCATTTCCATACATGTTTTTAAGCATCTACATCAGATGAGAATGCTAGTAACTAAGTCTTCAACCTTTCTTGTCACTTCTTGTGGCCGTTGAATTTATGACTCTAATGAAAAAAAAGCCACAGGTTTGGGGAAGATCTATAGGGAAATATAGAAATAATGTTCCTGTACATAGTACCATTTGATGATGAGCCGGGAATGGCACGAAAACTAGTTACAGTGCACTGCAACTACGTTCTGTTACTAAATGAACTCGAACTTTTCCCATGGAATATCATTTTCTTGGTATCCATTACATAGATGATGGATACAAATTTAAAACTTGAGAAGAGGGTCATAAGAATGATAAGGTTTAATAGTAACCCATTTCACTGAATGATATGAAATGACATGGAATGACTCAATTTACTGGATATGCATACATGATTAGTTTGAATGTTTGTGACATGTAATTTTTCAGTCCTACTCATGAAACAACAGATAAAAACTCTACAGGGAACCTTTCTTATATAAAAAATCGTACATGACAGAGGAGTTCTCCAGAGGAAATCATTTTAGATTAGTTTTAGAAATTGATTTTCTTCCTTTTTACACCTTTTGTTACTGGACAAATGACATAAAACTCTATTGAATGTTATTGAACTCCTTTCTGAGATGCTGACAGCTTTAATAATAAGTAATAAATATCACTATTTGTCTGACATTGTGATAGATTATTTACGCCGAATGTCATTGCGAATATATCTATTGCGATGGTGCATTTAAAAAGCCTAACTCCTTGATGAGGTACTTGCGAGATGACTGTAGATGAAGCCAACTATTTCTTTCCACATGGTGACTTATCCAAGAAAAGTACTCCATAACACATTATTGAGTATAAAGATGAAATATACGTTACGAGGGAGATTAGTTTCTTTCCAAGAGTAGCAATTATATGGAGAGTAAAAGTAGCTGAACATCACTGTTTGGACATCTCAGTAATATGATTCTTCCAGCTCAAGATTTATCAACACATAAACTCCAAAAATTTGGAGCAATCTATCCTGTTTACTCGTGTTCATACGCTACTTCAGTTTACTGCACTGAACTGAATGCGTTGTGTTTCCTCGAAAGTAATGAAGAGTCCACTTTCAGGCAACCACTCAATAATTACATGGCAAACATCACTAACAATCTCATTTATTGCATTCAGTCTAATGTAATTTCTATAACACTACACGTTCTACTTGACGAATATTAAGTAGAAGGTCACTCATACATTTATGGAATAGGAGTGGAATCGAAACTGAACACTGCGGGAATCCCTTTATGATTTCTCCCTTGTCACAAAAAATGTTCTCTTCTTGAAACACTGTTAGAATTATTCATCACAACTTTTTTTTCATTCTGCTATGTAAGTATGATTCAAAAAAAGTGGTTTTAAAGCCATCAACTCCTTAAAACTTAAATTTTCCTAAGACACAGACACATCCATGCAACGAAACGCCTTGGTTTCAAATGGCTCTGAGCACTATGGGACTTAACTTTTGAGGTCATCAGTCCCATAGAACTTAGACCTACTTAAACCTAACTAACCTAAGGACATCACACACATCAATGCTCTAGGCAGGATTCGAACCTGCCACCGTAGCGGTCGCGCGCTTCCTAGAACCGCTAGGCCGCCCCGGCCGGCGAAACGCCTTGGAAAGACCACTAAAAACACAAATTCACTGTATTGTTATTTAAGAACTGTAATATTTATCGAATGAATGCATAAACAGAATTTTAATTCGAGCAGCCCTCCTGGCATCCAAGCTTTGACGTGCTGAGTAAATCGTTTCTACTTAAATGAGAGACTACTCGAATGGACATTACTTTTTGGGATATTTTGGATAAAGACGTCGATAAGGAAACTGTTTTTTAAGACTTTTATAATTCTATTAAAATCAATAAAGGTAGCTGGTGCTACTTCTATTGCTTCAAGTTGTGTGGTTTGAAATTTTTTATACGTTCTCTTTCTTCTTCATTCGAGTCAGTTAATCCTATTCTGGTTCTCCGTTTACAAATAGATCCTTAAAAGTATTCGCATACTGTGAATTATCATTCACAAGACTTTCATTTAATTTGACTGTGATCGTATCTCGTGCGTTGACTGGTTCTCCTGTCTCCCGTTCCACAATACCCGATATGTTGTTAATATTACGTTCTCCATTGTTTATGTTTGTCAATATGGGCGTATTCCTAGGTGTTTGATCAGTAAACATTCAGAATCATGGAACCAGAGCCGATATTAACACACATTTACGAACAAAAAGATAAATAAAACTCACAAAACAACATTTTGTACTATGGGATAAAATTACACTACAAATTTGTCAGGTAAATTAAAGGGGCGATTAAATGTACTACTTTATAAAGATCGTTAAAGCATACCTCTTTTTAAATAATATAAACTACTTAGTCAAGGATTATTTAAAGCACTCAAAATAGGGATATGTTAAAAATCTACGTAAAGTCATAATGAGAGCAACTGTCTTTCTTAATTGTCCACTCAAACTATACTAACAAACCAAATATTAAGCCAAAGATGTAATGAATGACATACCAACTTATTTCCATTTTCCTTAGCTCAACATCTATTTCAGACGTAGAGAGGTGCTCAGTTTTTCAGAAAGGCAGATGGGTAAATACGAGGGATATAATAAACATGCCGAAATATTCCAGTTTTCCTTCTAAGCGCTACTTATATGTTTCTTAATTAACCTGATTAATTTCAAGTAATTAAATCTTTTTTACCGAAACGAGAACTCATGCCGGTCAATTTGATACATCGTTTTTCCGGTTCCCATGGTCAAGATTTCAACCGAAATTGTGTGTATGTAGTGCGTGCTATGCACGTTTATGATGTCACTATAATGGGTGTATGTAGAGCATGCAGTGATATAATGTGAAAATCATTGTGTGTGTGTATGAAGAAATGTTAATAAATAATGCACCAACATTTTAAGAGATCCAGAATGAAATTTTCACTCTGCAGCGGAATGTGCGCTAATATGAAACTTCCTGGCAGATGAAAACTGTCTGCCGGGTCCCGAGTTCAAGTCTCTGTCTGACACACAGTTTTAATCTTCCAGGAAATTTCATTTTAACCGATTATTGACTAACTTGTTAATGATTATGTGTGTACAAAATGAGCATGCTACATACCACACAAGCTCTTTTTTCAGATAAACCTAGCTTTAAAAATAAAGTAATTAAATTTAATTGCTTATCTCTACATACTACGATAACATGCCAAACGTGATTGTGTAAATGATCTGTGGCCTATTGAGCATACTAACTAACATACGATATACCATGTTGATGAGTCCATCGAAATGAGGATGAAAAGATTTTTAACGTGTGTGGCATGGCAAGGGCTGGCCGCCCAGGCTCCATATTGCCTTATTCCACCGTTATGCTACTTCTTGCATAGTAATTTGACTATCTATACAAATTAGGAAAATAGAGAGCCATGTAGCAGTAAATGTTTATTGGATGTTTCTATGTGCGTATCGGCTTTCGCGAGCCACTTTGAATTCGACTTAGACACAGAACATTGGTGCTTCGATACTCGATATTTCCGCTGAATTCTTATGTGACAGTGCAGTTTTTTTATTTTTTATTTTTTTTAAGGCTGTGTTAAGAGCTGGAGGATAGGAGGAATGGCAATGTACCTGAACGGACTTTATTATGTTTGAAGCGTATATTGTGAACAATATTTATTCAGAATTTGGGTTGAAGAACGCTCAACAAGTGCTGTAGTTTGTGGCGTAATACGTTGCTTTTTGAGAAGATGTTACGACGGAGCACTCGAATGAATTCTCTGTGTCGGAGTGCTAGCCAAGACAACGACGTGGATTGTGATGAAGAATATTATCGGGCTTATGCTATTAAACCCTCCAGAGAAGCTGTGCTGTTACCGTGTTCTGTGGTCACTGGTTATTACTCCCAGGGCTGCTCCAGTGTCGTCGAAGGATTCCGGTAGTGCCATCCACTGGTGCTGGGGATAGCTGCGCAGTACAGACCTCTGACGAACTTCGAAACTAACTTTCCAAAGCGCTAGTGTTTAGTATATGTTGTCTCGATTGTGGTATAAAAGTCACTAACGGTCGCGTGGTCAAGACTAGTAGTCTTTCCCTCTAAGCGCTCAGGTTCTTAGCGAGACTTTGTGATTCGTGATGTACACTGGGCTACAGCTAAGGAAATATTTTTAGTGCCTGTTTTTATGTGTTCGACGCTTGTAGGACTATGCTGGTTAATTTAGGTGGTGTTTTTATTTATCAGTGGTCACAGAAATGTACCAAATATTATGCCCTATTAATAATGCTGGTAGAAACGTGTCTCAGAAGGTAAGTCGGTTTGAGTATCTCTGCTTTGGTGCCACTCCCAAGTGTATTTCTGGAAGGACTTCTTTAGTTATGTATAGTTTTATGAAGTCATAGTGCTCCCAAGTAAACTATTTAAAAATGGCAGTTTGAAATAACTGATCTGTAATAAATCATTTCCCAACTGACGTACGGTCTTTATCTTTGTGAAGTGTATTTCCGTTTCACACTTTGCAGTCACCCTCATTCATATGAATGTAAAATTTTCAATCCGGGTATGAATCTCTCCTGATATGTCAGTCTTCTCTGGTCAGTACCACGAACGTATCTGAATGACACAATCTTAATTTGACTAATGGTGTTCTACATTAGTTTTTCCCTGATAAACTGTTCTTGGATCTTGAGGGTATTTTTGTTCTGTCGTTGCAACTACAAAAATATGTGGTTCTTTCCACAAGAGGCGTCTCGCTTTATTGAAGTAAAACATCACTTGCCTTCTTTGTGTGAACTGTCTCCTCTCCTTCAAGGCCCAAATGTATTTTCCAGGATCTTTCGTTCCTCAATGTCTAGGCTAGGAAGTAATCCTCTTCATGCAATTTCCATACTTTCTGCTGCGTACATGATCGAACCATTACCTCACAATGTCATGCATTGATGGAAAGATTGTCCTAGTTGTAAATGATTATTATGAACTTACGTGCTGTATTGGTGTAGTGATCCCATGTTTTATATTTCCATCGCACCAGTTGCTATACTTCCTACCAATTATCTGAGATTTTAAAAACATTTTACCCTGTTTTATCATCCCCATGTCATTTTTCTGGGACATTTCTTGATATTCTTCATACAGTTTGTCTCCTTTAATCATACGTTAGCTTCTTGTTTCTGGAACTGAGCTTATTTATTAGTAGACTTTTTTAAAGTTTGTGGCAATAGCACAACTGCAGTGGAAAATGCCAAAAGTCTACCTGTATTCCTTTCCTCGTGCGTCCCAGTGGATACAGTTAAATATCAATGGAGATTCCATCACATTATCTGAGTTTAGTTTTCAGCTTCCGAACTTGAATTTTGACAACGTAATGGATGATGTCTATTTTACTAGTTCACAGGATTTTCGAACCAGGCAATTTCTTTACAAAATTTGAAACAACGTTTGTGCATCTACTGAATCATAGGCGCTGAAGTCCACCATCATCTAATACGAAACCATGTTCCTATAATTCTGATACGTGACAATCGGTTTCAGATTAAAAATATGTTGCGTTAATGATCTGTCCTTTATTAAGTCTCCCTGGTATCCGATTGTCTTTAGATTGTTATTTTGCCACTATATTCAACAGGTTATTAGTATTTGTGACATTTATTTGCAGTTAGAGGAGAGTGTGAAGATTTCCCTATCATTGAAGCTCAAGTCAGTAATGGCTGCAGTGACTTTTCTAATGATTCTAAAATCTGTGACGAGAAGGTACGTCAGTTTGAGTGACTTTAGGAGTGACTTAATGCTGACGGCAACAAAGTATAACCATTTCTTATTTTTTAATCATTTACGTGAAAGTGTGAGTTTTTCAGAATCAGTCGGGTCACCTACGTTGTATTTGTCGCTGGTGTATTCTTTGCTAACTGAGGTGGTACACCCTGTGAATGAAGTTCCATCGCACTCTGTCGAATAATCCATGTAGTGAACCAATAAATAGATGTACACAGAACAGAGATGACACAATGTGTGTTCTGGCTACTATTTTACACTGTCTCTGCGCGCCTACCCTCCTACGTCACACGATCTTGCTAACTGTGAGGCACAACTAAGCTACTTAAACCAACCACTAGTACTGCAGGTGTAGTTTATACTTGTTGTCGATTTGTAATTATTAGACAATGATGATATCAAATTTCACTGCGTGTTTATACTAAGGTCATGACCATAACCATTTCAATTATGTTGATATTCACTTTGTCTTTTACTATTGAAGTTAATAACTTTTTCGCCTTGTGCCATTCCTTGTCACACTCCACTTTATCTAGGAAAGGCACGGAGAGTATCGTCTGCATGTTCTCCTAAGATGAATTGAATGCCGCAGGTATGCGCTCTGTCCCATCTCACTGTACCTCCTCTCGGTACCTTCCCATCGAAAACATAACATACTACGTATGGAGTACACTGATATACGTATCTCCTGTGACATGATGTGACACTCGTATATGCTTAAGAAGAGAAGTAATAGTTCATTTCACCTTTCTTGGTATGATTACTAAAGTATTATATTTCATTGATCTATGTAGAACCTTAAAAAAGATTCTTTTATGATGTTCTTTATTAAACTTTTATTTACTTTCTTCATTTCATTGGCTATCAAGGCTACGTGGATGAATATTAACTTTAAGCACGAGAACATGAATGTTACACTACAATTTACTAGCATTTCATGTGCCTCATTACTGGCGAGACAACAAGAAAACATCCATCACACTACGCTCAGCAATCAAACATTTAACGTTAAATGGAACATTTTTGGTTAGCCTTTACCGTGACGGTTACTGATGCCGATTGGAACTAAAATTTTAGGTTACCAGCCACTGTTTATTTATTAATAAAAAGGGTTTAGAAGGTTTAAACCTCCATCATCAGATGGATTTATGTAGATTAATATGGCACATATTACGCTAAAACGTTTGAGTAATCTATGGCACTGACTAGTGGAGAAAACTATACACTATTTCAGGACATGTGGCTGTTTCTTTGGTGTTTCTTTGGGCTATTTGACAATAGAGTGAACAAAAATGTAAGATAAATAAAATGAAATACCTCCCGTAGTCACAAACTACTTTTCTGGTCGTGATACATCGCATACACCACCACACTTCGTAAACACTAAACGTACAAAGATGGGACTAATAAGGGCAAAGAACATGGAGAAAACAAGAACTCTGTTTCGGAGCAAGTCTCAAAGCACTGAGATCTTTGGTTGCGTGTGAATGGAAATGTAAGTGTAAATATTTCCAGAGATCACAGTTTTTTTTGCTGACGACATACGTAATTAAGGTATCCACGAACACGAAAGTGGAAATAGAATGAAACCCGATCCAGTTGGTAGTTGGTAAATACTGACTACAATTGTTCGTCCCATGAAAGACAAATATATTATCAACCTGAAAACTTTTTTAAATTTTTTAAACACAGTAGTGCCTAACTGGGCACGGTCTTGTTGGAGGTGACATTCCCCAGCCTTCCTCCGATCTTCGAGCTGACTGACACGGATAATTCCTATGTACCATCCACTAGATGCACGACCAACACCCAGAGGATGGGTAAACTCATTCCATATTATGGGTGGGATGTATGGAATAGCTGCGTTCACCGCTGTTTTTAAGCTGCGTCGGAGTTCTCCATGCTGTCGGAAGGGAGACATACAGACGAAATTTTTCGCATAACTCCTCAAAAAAGTCACACATCGTAAGATCAGGTGACCTTGAAGTCCAATGGCGAAAGGCGAGAACAGAATGCCGCTTCCGACCGAGTCACCTTTGAGCAGTTCATAGCTAAGAAATTCTCTTTGCTTGCAGGTTCCTGTTCAGTGGTGGTCCGCCCTGTAGGAAAATGAAGTTTCTGGATGTACTCGCAATTGTGAAAAGGTCCAACCTCCGACAACAGCGAGCGTCCTAGCTGCACCTGGGAGACTTCCGTCACATGAAGTGAAAACTTACAGCTCTCACCGCAATTTCAGAGCTTTGAATGTCTACGTACTCTCTATGGGTTACCTGCCTACAATGTATTAGGCGGCATCTTTTCTTTGGATTTGAACACAAGGTGTTTCTCGTGGTCGGAATGACACGGTCTATCCAACCGAAATGTAGTAACTTGGACTAATTAGAGTTATTTGTGAAGTCATAGTCCGTAAGGAAGAAGGCTTAGCTTCTAAGCATAAAAACATATAGACACAATTTACCTTCAGTTAGAGCAATATAGATGTATTTTACATGTGATGCTTGATTTGGAGGTCTATCAAGCAACGATAAAGTGCAAGTACTTTTTCAGGCGTGCCGAAAAGTAATGCCTCCGAATACTGGATGTGATACTACTCTTTAAGCTCATTAAATAAAACATGCGTTATTAAGATTATACTTCTTTATTCTTCATGGTTGCATATTTATTTCTCAGCAGAGTCACCCAGGCGTCGAACACATGTCTCCCAACGGGAGGGCAGTTTGTTGATACCTTTCACTTTGTTCACGGAGCCACATCACTATCAAAGTCAAGTCGTCGAAGGGGTCCTTTAAGTTTTGTAAACAGATGGAAACCGGATGGGGCCAAGACGAGACTGCATGGAGTATGATCGCTCACAGTCAGCTGAAGGTGTCGGATTCTTATAGATGTCCCAGTTTGTCTGAACCCTGAAAGAGCGTAATAGGAAGAATGACCTTTTAGTATTACTCAGTTCTTTCAATTTGAGCTCCGTCATTGATTTTCCTACTCGGATAACAAAGAACAGCAGTACATTGATAGATAACTTTTTTATAGACCAAGATAAGTTTAAGGACATAAATGCTTATCCTGTTGAGAATGGTCTTTCAGATCATAGTGCACAGCTTGTTACAGTACATGTCATAGCTCCATGCACTATAATAAATCAGATTTTCAAAGCAGTGCGTTCAATTAACAATATAAATATTGCAAACTTTAGGGAAAGCCTACAGCAGCTAGACTGGGATGAAGTGTATAAGGAACCCGATGCAAACTTGAAATATAACTTATTTCACAATACATTTTTAAGGGTATTTGAAAATTGTTTTCCCAAGAAAATAGTTAAACATAATTCCAAGAAAACATATAAAAATCCTTGGCTAACTAAAGGAATAAGAATATCTTGCAACCGTAAAAGAGAACTGTATCTAACAGCAAGAGGGAGTACTGACCCCGAAATTGTTCAATATTATAAAAACTATTGTGCGGTACTAAGAAAAGTTATTAAAAAGTCCAGAAGCATGTGTATCATGTCTGAGATCAGTAACTCTGATAATAAAATTAAAGCAATTTGGAATATTATTGAAAGGGAAACAGGGCAACCAAGAGCACAGGAAGACTTTAGTGCAATAAAACTGAATGACAAGTGCACTAACAAACAATCAGAAATTGAAAATATTTTGAATAATAATTTTTAAATGTTGTGGAGAAAATAGGATCTAGATCTTCACTAGAAGAGGCAAGGCTATTAATAGAAGAGGCAATACCTGCGCAGTTTGAAACAACTGTAATTCCACCAACCTCTCCCTCTGAAATCAGTAAAATAATAAACTCACTGAAAAGTAAAAGCTCTTACGGAATTGATGGCATTTCCAGCAAAGTACTTAAAGCTTGTTCCCCACAGATAAGTAGGATTCCCAGCCACGTATGTAATAGCTCTTTGGAGCAAGGTGTTTTCCCTGATAGACTGAAATATGCCATTGTAAAACCATTGCATATAAAGGGAGATACGTCGGATGTCAACAACTACCGCCCAATCTCTCTTCTGACGGCTCTATCAAAAATTTTTGAGAAAGTAATGTATTCAAGAGTAGCCTCCCATATTTGTAAAAATAAAGTACTAACAAAATGTCAGTTTGGTTTTCAGAAAGGCTTTTCAACAGAAAATGCTATATATGCTTTCACTGATCAAATATTAAATGCTCTGAGTAACCGGACATCACCCATTGGTATTTTTTGTGATCTCTCAAAGGCCTTTGATTGTGTAAATCATGGAATTTTTTTAGATAAGCTAAATCATTATGGTTTGAGTGGGGCAGTGCACAAATGGTTTAATTCATACTTAACTGAAAAAATGCAGAAAGTTGAAATAAGTGGTTCGTGTAATGTTAAAACAACAGCTGATTCCTCAAACTGGGGTGCTATCAAGCACGGGGTCCCACATGGTTCGGTCTTAGGTCCTTTACTGTTCTTGATATACATTAATGACTTAACATTACACATTGATGAAGATGCAAAGTTAGTTCTTTTTGCTGATGATACAAGTATAGTAATAACATCCAAAAACCAAGAACTAAGTGATGTAATTGTAAATGATGTTTTTCACAAAATTCTTAAGTGGTTCTCAGCAAACGGACTCTCTTTAAATTTTGATAAAACACAGTATATACAGTTCCGTACAGTAAATGGCACAACTCCAGTAATAAATATAGAATTTGAACAGAAGTCTGTAGCTAAGGTAGAATTTTCAAAATTTTTAGGTGTGTCCATTGATGAGAGGTTAAACTGGAAGCAACACATTGATGGTCTGCTGAAACGTCTGAGTTCAGCTACGTATGCTATTAGGGTTATTGCAAATTTTGGTGATAAGAATCTCAGTAAATTAGCTTACTATGCCTACTTTCATTCACTGCTTTCGTATGGCATCATATTCTGGGGTAATTCATCGTTGAGTAGAAAAGTATTCATTGCACAAAAACGTGTAATCAGAATAAATGCTGGAGCCCACCCACGGTCATCCTGCAGACATCTATTTAAGGATCTAGGGATCCTCACAGTAACCTCACAGTATATATATTCCCTTATGAAATTTGTTGATAATAATCCAACCCAATTCAAAAGTAATAGCAGTGTGCATACCTATAACACCAGGAGAAAGGATGATCTTCACTATGCAGGGTTAAATCTGACTTTGGCACAGAAAGGGGTAAATTATGCTGCCACAAAAGTCTTTGGGCACCTACCAAACAGCATCAAAAGCCTGACAGATAGCCAACTAACATTTAAAAATAAATTAAAAGAATTTCTAGATGACAACTCCCTCTACTCATTGGCAGAATTTTTAGATATAAACTAAGTAAAAAAAAAAAAAGACTTAATCATTAGTGTCATGCAATATTTTGTGTAATGTAATTTCTTGTACAGACATCTTTTATTAACCTGACACGTTCCACATCATTACGAAGTGTCGTATTCATGATCTATGGAACAACTATTAATCTAATCTAATCTAATCCACGTGCGGACAAACTCTTCCAATTCGAAACTCGATTACGGCACTCTGTTTCTCACGCACCGACATAGTTACGCTACACACCGCGATGTTACATCCTACAATTCGGAGCCCTCTAGCGGCAGAGAGCTGCGAATATGTAGACATGAAGAATAAAGATGCAGAATGTTAATAACATCTGTTTTATTAAAAAGGTGTAAGAGTTTTCACACAAATAGTTCGGAGGCATCACTTTTCAGTACACCGTCACAAATTTCACTATTTAATGCTGTACCTGGTATTACTATTTAAGTTCCCAAAGTATTAATTACTTACCACATTTTCTTTGAAGCTGAAACTAACAGCATATCTTCTTCGCTCCGCATCGTGTTTAAAGTAGCCCCTAATTTCTTTGCCTATTTAGATATTTGAAGGCCTGTTTCATATTATGATGTGGCGGGATTGTGACCTCAATAAAACATAACGGCCATCTCGAGTGTTTCCAGTAACTGCATCACACATATGCTTAGAATCACTTCGCTTTCGCAGTGCTTTGTGATTGTCATGTGATGCTCCTCTGGCCGGCCGATGTGGCCGAGTGGTTCTAGGTGCTTCAGTTTGGAACTGCGCGACCGCTACGGTCGCAGGTTCGAATCATGCCTCGGGCATTGATGTGTGATGTGTGTGATGTCCTTAGGGTTAAGTAGTTCTAAGTTGTAGAGGACTGATGACCTCAGATGTTAAGTCCCATAGTGCTCAGAGCCATTTGAACCATTTTTTTGATGCTCCTCTCATAGGTTCATGTTAGTGCCATGTTTGTATTACAAAATCATTCCATTATCTTGACTATTTATGTGGACAAATCTGTGTTGGTAGCAACAAGTTGTTCCTATTTACCACAGGCCAGATGTTTTTGTGTCCTTTTAATCGTACAACATTCATATAGGTGCCATTTGCTCACAATATGAACCACGAGATGATTATCTATTTATGTATATAGATTGTGCTCTGTAATGCCTTGCTGCCTTACTAATATAAGCGTATTGCAGTTTATTGTAAATTAATATTAATTTTTTCTTATTGCTGTGTTTACTCCACGGACCATGGAAAACCGAAATAACAGGCTACACCCGTTTTTCTTGCACGTCATTACTGCTCAGAGAATTGCTGATTGTCTTAGCTTAATAAATACATACAGTTTACAAAAATATTTACAGCAAATGAAGGTAAGTTCGGGCACAACACTGCAGTCATCTGAGAATAAGCAGGAAGCATGTGCTTTACTCAAAAACTGCTTAAACTTACATTTCATTCAGAACTGTTTGCGCTTAGATCATCATCTCCTTGGAAGCCATTATCCTGTCTTAAAACATAGAACGTAAGGCTCTGATACGTCCACCACAAAAATCCTTATGCAGCACACTGGCCCTTGAACTGACGTCAGACCCTTAACTGATCGATAAAATTATCAGTTCGCTGCTCCCCATCTGTTTCCTGCATAGAAACTTATATTATGATATTATTTAACCGGTTTAGTCTTGGTATTCACTTTGGTCTTGCCCAATTCATATATCACTGAACGCTTCCTGCTGAATTTCTCCTCCCCTTCGCTGTAAATGCCTTATGACGTTAATCACCTTAATTTAATTTGGTTTGTTATGTCAACTGTTCAGCTCCTTTACCAAAGCTCTCCCTTTTTTCTTCTGTACCCACGCATCTCTATGAGGACATAAACGTTGTGTGTAAAGTTTGGTTTAGTGTGAATGATTCAGCTCCATATGGTACCAGTGACGCTTCAAGGCTTGTATCAGACGGCAATAAGAGCCTGACTCCTGGATTATTGGCTCAAACCTTCTTCTTGTTTGGCCTTGAAAGAATTTTAAGTTATATTTATGACTTTTTCAGTTCTAGCTATATAAATGCATTTAAGTAGCTTTTTACACCAACAGTGGAATAGTGTACAGTTATGAGACAATAATCCAGGAATCAGGCTCTTATTGCCGTCTGATACAAGCCTTGAAGCGTCACTGGTACCATATGGAGCTGAATGATTCACACTAAATTCATTTATTAGGATCTTCTTGTCTACTTTGTTTCACATCAGACATTAGTACGTCTGTAGCTGTTCACGAGACAAGGAAAAAAAAAAAAGATCACACTTATAAGTCAAAATAAAGATTCCATCTTTAGATCACAATAATTAGAGAGCGGAAAGAAAAAATAATGAAGAAGTGGAACTGGCTGTTAGCTTCAAGACAAGTTACAGGAGTAGTAATCAAAATTCCGGTGTGCTCATTTACATTCACGTTTTTCGTGATTTTCTAAATCATGTAAGATGAATGCGAGATCATTCCTTTGAAAGGGCCACGATTGGTTTCCTGCTCTTTACCTTTAATTTAGATGTCATACTGTATCGCGAGTGATCTATTTAAACAATATAACAAAAACACTTAATCAAACTTACAACTAATATTTATTTATTCTCGTTACCGGTTTCAAATGGCCATCTTGAGACCACTAACGCGTTGGTAATCGTCTTAAGGTGGTTTACCTTTCACTGGAACCGATTACCAGAGAAAATAACTATTAGTTATGATTTGGGCTGACTATTTTAATTGTACTCCATTGTGTTCTCTTAAATGATCCCACATTCGTTGGAACGGAGATCTATAGTCTTGTCTCTCTCTCTCTCTCTCTCTCTCTCTCTCTCTCTCTCTCTCTCTCTCTCTCTCTCTCTCTCTCTCCATTTTTTGTTTTGAATTTACGTCTGAAAAATTATTAGAATACATGCAAAATACTTCACGTAAGGCGAATTCACTGCACTCGAAGAGAACAGAGCGACTGATTTCGAGAAAGCCCCGTTCTTTGTCAGCAAAGCATCGGAAAAAGACTCACCTAGGAGTATTTCCAGAAGAAAATTGTGGAAACGTGAGATATCTCTCAAGCTTTCTCCTAAAATTCACAAAAAGGATAGAAACAACGAAAGTACTAACGAGTAAGAGGACGTTTAGGTCATTTTGCTATGAATAAATTTACAGTTAAACCTAAATCTACTACTGCACTTCGCATACCACACTACGCTCTGTGACACATGGCGTGTCATGCCACCATGATATTGTAGCATGAAAGGTATTACATGAGGACACAGGATGCTCGTTACCTACCTTAATCGGTACCAGACGTGATCTGAAGCCATACCCTATGTTTCCCCACACCATGACGCCAACAATGATACTGCTATTTCTTTCCATAGACTGGGTAAACGAGAGATCTCCCCAGTTCACTACCGTAGTGCAAAACAGCAGTTCATCGGTGAATACGATACGACCCCATTCATTAGCAGTCCACACTTCCGGCTCACGCCACTACTCCAAACGCAGCCGCTTATGGTGTAGTGTGAACGGCAGCCTGCACATGGGAGGTAATGCACTACTCGGGCTACAGGTAGTCTTCGAGCAGTGGTTTGGGATGACACAGAATGTTGTAGAGAATCCGTTGCTTGTGCTCGGATGGCAGGCATAGATATGAAGGTATTACGCCGTGGTTGGTGCACTATACGGCGATCCTTTGTTATGGGTCAGACGTGATCAGCAGAAACCTTCGCTTGGAGTATACCTTCCCTCACGCTCCCACGCAGTTCAACATTGGGTCTTTGCTCCATTCGAATCCCTCATAAATCTGGACACTGGATGATTCGATTAGCTGGCCACTTGAAGAGTCTGTCAGGTGCGGACAATGCTGTCTCATACACAAGTATCAGGACGTGCTGGAGAGTAATTCCTCCGATTTTTTAAAGTGAGACTTGAAGTTTTTAAAAATAAAACCAACTTTATAAACATTCTAAATCATTGTTCTTCATGTCTACACATTTATTTCTCAATATAGGCACATTACTTCCAACGAGAGACCAGTTTGTTGACACTGTCACTGTGAAATGTTTGATTTTGTTGACGGAGACGCTACTCACCTCTACATGCATCGCATCATCAATGTTAAAGTGAAGACTTCGAAGGCGTTCTGTAAGTTTTACAAACAGATGAAAATCTGATGGGGCCAAGTCGGGACTATTTGAGGGAGGATAGATGACAATGAACCGAAGGCGTCGAATTGTTGTAGATGTCGCAGCGCTAGTGTGTCGTGTGTCATGTATGGACGAACGCTTTGACTTCGAAACTCGATTACAGCACGCTATTTCTCAGACGTCAACATAGTTACGTTGCACACTGTCATGTTACACGCTACAATCAGGAGTTCTCTAGACATTATGAATAACGATGAAGCATGTTTTCTTTAAAATGCTTTAAGACTTTCCGTAATAAATATTCGGAGGTATTACTGTTCAGCACATCCTCATATACGATTTTTTCCCCATGAAATCTATTAGACTCACAAACAGCTACTGTTGTTGGGTGTCCGAGTGACTTGTTTTGGCATTTATTCAAATGGTTCAAATAGTTCTGAGCACTATGGAACTTAACATCTGAGGTCATCAGTCCCCTAGACTTAGAACTACTTAAACTTAACTAACCTAAGGACAGCACACACATCCATGCCCGAGGCAGGATTCGAACCTGCTACCGTAGCAGCAACGCGGTTCCGGCCTGAAGCGCCTAGCGTTTATTAATGTAGATTCGGATTACTGGGAAGGAAATGCCAAAGGGAAGGTGATCATGACAGAAATAGGTTGAATAACTAACAACAGTGTAAGATTCTAAGAGTAGGACTATAAAATGTCAGAAATCTGAATGTGTTCTACAGAGAGTATGGGAAAGTGGAATGAAGAAATGGAAAGACGATAAGAATTTCTGATCAGACGAATGCAGGGTGATATCAACAGCAACAGAAACTGGTTTGACATCATTGTAGGATTCATCATGAAGAGAACACGTGAACACGTGAAACTATATCTTTACTTTTTTTATCATTTAAATACTGACCTACAGAATTTGCCCTGACAAAGACAACTCAGACTTAACCGATTCATTTACCACCCACAATATACAGGTCCAACGCTATCTGACTGCTATAGAGTGACAACCTGACGTCCAATAATTAACACAAAAGAATGGCCCTGAATTGCAACGGCCGGCTGGAGTGGCCGTGCTGTTCTGGACGATACAGTCTGGAGCAGAGTGACCGCTACGGTCGCAGGTTCGAATCCTGCCTCGGGCATGGATGTGTGTGATGTCCTTAGGTTAGTTAGGTTTAAGTAGTTATAAGTTCTAGGCGACTGATGACCTGCGAAGTTAAGTCGCATAGTGCTCAGAGCCATTTGAACCATATTTTTGAATTGCAACAAATCCTAACAAACAATAAATGTAAAGAAAATGAAATTAAAGATATATGAAACTACCTCCAACTCCGTTAATTGCCTAAACTCATTTCAATCACGAACCCCAGTCTCCTCTTCAGTAGCGCTACAGCCCTTGGTGAGCCTTGGCCTCTTCAACAATCTTCCTCCACACTTCTCGGTTATTTGCTGCTCTCTTCCACCCCCGGACTCCCATATTGGAGATATCCATTATACCTCGTCGATCCATCTTCTTCTAGGTCTCCCTTTTCGCCTAACTGAATGGATCATACCTTTCATCATTTTCCTTGGAATTCTATCCTCTGCCATTCTCTCCAAGTGTCCTAGCCATCGTATTCGCTGTGATTTCACAAGTTTTACTATGTCCCTGCCTTGTATTAACTCTTGTAATTCGGCATTGTGGCGTATTCTCCAGCCTTCTTCCCTCCTTATTGGCCCATAGATTTTGCGTAGTATTTTCTGCTCAATGCTTCTTAATGCATTTTTATCGTGTACTGTCAACGTCCATACCTCTGAGCTCTGTTTCCTGTTTGTATTCTTTCCCTTCTAGCCTTTCCAATACTGTTATCATTTGTTATTAGAGCTCCCCAGTAGTTAAAAGAGGACACTCCATTGAAGCATTTCCCATTGAAGTTTAGGTTTTTAGGGGTTCTTCTGGCCTCAGATTGTGATATTACCATATATTTTGTCTTGTTTTCATTTACTGTGAGGCCAATTTTTAAGGCTTCTGTTTCCATTGCCCGGTATGTTTCTAGGAGTGTATTAGAATTTCTCCCTACTATAGCAATGTAATCAGCGTATGCACATATCTGGCTAGTTTTCATTAATAATGTGCCTCTTTTGTTGATTTTATTTACTACACTATGCAGGGCTATATTGAGTAGGACAGTGGAGAGACTATCCTCTTGCTTCACACATTTATTAAAGTCAAAGCTTTCACTTGTTCTGCTAAGGACTCCAGTTTTTGTGTAAGTCACTTACCGCACAGATGATCTTCATAACACGAACTACAGCAATTACAGCAAGCATCCGCTACAACCAACTAACTAATAACATTCTAACTACTATAGATTCTAACTACTAGGATCCTGCCACTGTGGCAGAGCGGTTCTAGGCGCTGCAGTCCGGAACCGCGCGCAGCTGCTACACTCGCGGGTTCGAACCCCGCCTCGGGCATGGATGTGTGTGATGTCCTTAGGTTAGTTAGTTTTAATTAGTTCTAAGTGTAGGGGACTGATGACCTCAGATGTTAAGCCTCATAGTCCTTAGAGCCATTTGAACCATTTTTGAAATACTAGGAGGCATACGGCTATAAAAGAAAGATTTTGTTGAAGAGCAAATAATGTATTTAGAAAATTTTACCTTATTCATGAGACATCCAGTTCCAAAAATTATGTAGTTGTCAATAATTCTGATACCGAAACACTACCACAGCATCCATCCTCATTTTCTTGCGTCTCACTTTACAATGCATGTCCTACCAACACAAGGTCTCCACTAAGAAAATACATATCCGTACACTTCTCTACCCACTCGCTAACTGCTATTCCTTCCAACCACAGAAGCTCTTTCCGAGAACGCAGAGAGCTGTCAGCGATATTAACACAGACTACTGTGCTGCCAGCATGCTAACTGGCTACTTACACACTAATCTGTGTATAGTTCAGTGATAGGATTATTCTCATCAGAATCGACACGACACCGACACCAGTATTAATACTTCAGTTGCTAACGTCGCATGCAGAGGATGAAGAAATAGACAAAACATATGAGGATATTGAACGTGTAAATCAGCATGTAAATGGAGATGAAAATTTAATAATCGCAGGTGACTGGATCGCTGTACTAGGGAAAGGAACAGAAAACGGAGTTCTGGAAGACTATGGGCTCCAAAGAAGGAGTGAGAGAGGAGAACGAATAGTTGAGTTCTAGAACAAATTTCAAGTAGTAATAGTGAATACTCAATCCCAAAATTTCAAGAGTAAGAGGATTCCTTGGAAAAGATGTGGAGACAAGGGAATATTTCAGCTGGATTACATCATTGTCAAACGAACACTCTTAAACCAGATAATGGCTCAGACCACAATGTAACAACTATGAGAAGTAGACTGAACTTCAAGAGAATGGTTCGAAAGTATTAGTGTGAAAGTAAATGGGATACTGAAGTACTGAGGAATGACGAGAAGTGTTTGAAGTTCTCTAACACTGTAGATACTGCGATAATAAATACCACCGTAGGCAATTCCAGACTCTCGAAAGGGCAATCACGGAAGCTGCTCAGACGATTATTGGCAGAAGAGAGGTAGCCGCGAAGAAAGTCTGTGTAACGGAAAAGGAATTACAAAACTGTTAATGAAAAGACAAGAATACAGCAATATAAGTCACTTAAAAATTAAATAAATAAGGAGTGCAGGAACATCAAGGCGAAATAGATACCGGAAGAAAGGGTAAAAATCGAAAAAGGAGTGGTCGTTGTGTGGCTGGTTTAGAGTGTATAAAAGCTGCTTTGTAAAATCTATGAGCCTGGAGCCATTCCATCAGACTTTCTGAAAAATATCATCTATGCATTCTCGAAGACAGCAAGGGCAGGTAAGAGCGAGACCTATTACACAATAAGGCTCAAAGCTCAGGTGTCCGAGTTGCTGAGAAGTTTAATACACAGAGGAATGGAAAAGGAATCTGATGATTACTTAGATGTCATTGATTTTAGCTTTTGGAAAGATCAAGCCATCAGAGCCGCAATTTTTGCACTGACTTCATAATGGAAGCAAGACTTACGGAAAATCAAGGCACAGGAAAATCATTTTACGAAGCAAAATCGTACAAGATGTTCGAAATTCTTAGGAAAATAGGTGTATGCTACAGGGAAAGAAGGGTAAAATACAAATACGTAGAAGAACTATGATGGAAAAATCTCGAAGACCATTCACGAAGACCATGAACTCAAAGACCATGAACAAAATGTTCCGATAGGAAAGTGTATGAGAGGAGGATGTGATTTTCGCCCCTACTGTAAATCTGTACATCGAGGAAGCAATGGTGGGAATAAGAGAAAGGTCCAGGAGTGTGTTTAAAACTCATGGTGAATGGACATCAATGATAATATTCGCTAATGACTTTTCTATCCTCAAGGAAAGTGAGGAAGAATTGCTGGATCTGATAAATGGAATGAAAAGTCGAATGAGCACACACTATGGACTGAGATTAGATCTCAGAAAATCAGAGCTAATGAATAACAGATATGAGATGAGCGCTAAACTTAACATTCGATAACGGAAGAAGATGAAACATAAGAATGCCGCTACCTTGGAACCAAAATAACGCAAGACTGACGAAGCAAGAATATAAAAAGCAGACTAAAACAGGAAACATTAGCATCACTGGTCTTAATTTGAGAAAGATTTCTCAGAGTGTACCTTTGGAGCAGAGAATTGATTGAAGCGAACAGTGTACTGGAGGAAAACCGAAAAAGAAAAACGGTCGAAGCGTTTGTGATATGTTGCTACACTATGATGTTGAAAGATTGGTCCGTTGGTAAGTTAAGAAATAAGGGTATTTTCCGCAATATCATCGAGGAGAGGAAAATATGCAAAACAATGAAGAGTTAAATCGTGCAAGATATTCGAAATCCTTAAGACGATGTGGTTATGCTACGGAGCATGCGATGAGACAAAAATAAATAATTTCCATAGTACTTGAGTCTAACCCGTGGTCTAATCAAAACGTCTTCGGTCCCGGGTTCGATCCCCGCCACTGCCTAAATTTTGATAAAGAATCAGCATTGGCGGCCGAAGACTTCCGACATAAGAAGTCAGCCTCATTCTGCCAACGGCCTTGTCAAAGAGGGTGGCGGAGCGGCTAGAGGGTCAGGGCACTCTCTTGTCCTAGGGGTGAGAAATTGCCCCTAAAGGTGGAAGAATCAGCAATGATCAACGACATGAGGATGCAGAAGACAATGGAAACCACTGCATTAAAGACACGTAACGCGTATCCACAGGACATGTGGCCTGTAGTTGGAGAAGTGTCATGATGATATCTCCATTGGCAAAAGATTCCGGAATAGGCCCCCATTCGGATCTCCGGGAGGGGACTGCCAAGGGGGAGGTTACCATGAGAAAAAGATTGAATAATCAACGAAAGGATAATGTTGTACGAGTCGGGGTGTGGAATGTCAGAAGCTTGAACAAGGTAGGGAAACTAGAAAATCTGAAAAGGGAAATGCAAAGGCTCAATCTAGATATAGTAGGGGTCAGGAAGTGAAGTGGAAGGAAGACAAGGATTTCTGGTCAGATGAGTATCGGGTAATATCAACAGCAGCAGAAAATGGTATAACAGGTGTAGGATTCGTTATGAATAGGAAGGTAGGGCAGAGGGTGTATTACTGTGAACAGATCAGTGACCGGGTTGTTCTAATCAGAATCGGCAGCAGACCAACACCGTTCAGGTATACATGCCGACGTCGCAAGCTGAAGATGAACAGATAGAGAAAGTGTATGAGGATATTGAAAGGGTAATGCAGTATGTAAAGGGGGACGAAAATCTAATAGTCATGGGCGACTGGATTGCAGTTGTAGGGGAAGGAGTAGAAGAAAAGGTTACAGGAGAATATGGGTTTGGGACAAGGAATGAAAGAGGGGAAAGACTAATTGAGTTTTGTCACAAGTTCTGTAACAAGTTCAAGAAATACAAGAGGAGGAGGTATACTTGGAAAAGGCCGGGAGATACGGGAAGATTTCAATTAGATTACATCATGGTCAGACAGAGATTCCGAAATCAGATACTGGATTGTAAGGCGTACCCAGGAGTAGATATAGACTCAGATCACAATATAGTAGTGATGAAGAGTAGGCTGAAGTTCAAGACATTAGTCAGGAAGAATTAATACGCTACGAAGTGGAATACGGAAGTTCTAAGGAATGACGAGATACGTTTGAAGTTCTCTAACGCTATAGATACAGCAATAAGGAATAGTGCAGTAGGCAGTACAGTTGAAGAGGAATGGACGTCTCTAAAAAGGGCCATCACCGAAGTTGGGAAGGAAAACATAGGTACAAAGAAGGTAGCTGCGAAGAAACCATGGGTAACAGAAGAAATACTTGAGTTGATTGATGAAAGGAGGAAGTACAGACATGTTCCGGGAAAATCAGGAATACAGAAATACAAGTCGCTGAGGAATGAAATAAATAGGATGTGCAGGGAAGCTAAGACGAAATGGTTGCAGGAAAAATGTGAAGACTTCGAAAAAGATACGATTGTCGGAAGGACAGACTCAGCATACAGGAAAGTCAAAACAACCTTTGGTGACATTAAAAGCAACGGTGGTAACATTAAGAGTGCAACGGGAATTCCACTGTTAAATGCAGAGGAAAGAGCAGATAGGTGGAAAGAATACATTGAAAGCCTCTATGAGGATGAAGATTTGTCTGATGTGGTAGAAGAGGAAACAGGAGTCGATTTAGAAGAGATAGGGGATCCAGTATTAGAATCGGAATTTAAAAGAGCTTTGGAGGACTTACGGTCAAATAAGGGATAGATAACATTCCACCAGAATTTCTAAAATCCTTAGGGGAAGTGGCAACAAAACGACTATTCACGTTGGTGTGTAGAATACATGAGTCTGGCGACATATCATCTGACTTTCGGAAAAGCATCATCCACCCAATTCCGAAGACGGCAAGAGCTGAAAAGTGCGAGAATTATCGCACAATCAGCTTAACAGCTCATGCATCGAAGCTGCTTACAAGAATAATATACAGAAGAATGGAAAAGAAAATTGAGAATGCGCTAGGTGACGATCAGTTTGGCTTTAGGAAAAGTAAAGGCACGAGAGAGACAATTCTGACGTTACGGCTAATAATGGAAGCAAGGCTAAAGAAAAATCAAGACACGCTCATAGGATTTGTCGACCTGGAAAAAGCGTTCGACAATATAAAATGGAGCAAGCTGTTGAAGATTCTGAAAAAAGTAGGGGTAAGCTATAGGGAGAGACGGGTCATATACAATATGTACAAAAACCAAGAGGGAATAATAAGAGTGTACGATCAAGAACGAAGTGCTCGTATTAGGAAAGGAGTAAGACAAAGCTGTAGCCTTTCGCCCCTACTCTTCAATCTGTACATCGAGGAATCAATGATGGAAATAAAAGAAAGGTTCAGGAGTGGAATTAAAATAGAAGGTGAAAGGATATCAATGATACGATTCGCTGATGACATTGCCATCCTGAGTGAAAGTGAAGAAGAATTAAATGATCTGCTGAACGGAATGAAGTCTATTTTAGTACATAGTATGGTTTGAGAGTAAATCGGAGAAAGACGAAGGTAATGAGAAGTAGTATAAATGAGAACAGCGAGAAACTTAACATCAGGATTGATGGTAACGAAATCAATGAAGTTAAGGAATTCTGATACCTAGGCAGTAAAATAACCAATGACGGACGGAGCAAAGAGGACATCAAAAGCAGACTCGCTATGGCAAAAAAGGCATTTCTGGCCAAGAGAAGTCTACTAATATCAAATACCGGCCTTAATTTGAGGAAGAAATTTCTGAGGGTGTACGTCTGGAGTACAGCATTGTATGGTAGTGAAACATGGACTGTGGGAATATCGAAACAGAAGAGAATCGAAGCATTTGCGATGTGGTGCTATAGACGAATGTTGAAAATTTGAAAATTAGGTGGACTGATAAGGTAAGGAATGAGGAGGTTCTAAGCAGAATCGGAGAGGAAAGGAATATGTGGAAAACACTGATAAGGAGAAGGGACAGGATGATAAGACATCTGCTAAGACATGAGGGAATGACTTTCATGGTACTAGAGGGAGCTGTAGAGGGCAAAAACGGTAGAGGAAGACAGAGATTGGAATACGTCAAGCAAATAATTGAGGACGTAGGTTGCAAGTGCTACTCTGAGATGAAGAGGTTAGCACACGAAAGGAATTCGTGGCGGGCCGCATCAAACCAGTCAGTAGACTGATGACCAAAAAAAAGTACTTGAGCGATCTACAGAGAGTAGAAACAGTACGGGAAGACAGATCGGGAAGTATCTAACAAATAACTGAGGATGTTGGGTTAGAGAAACAACAGTGGGGAATTGTATCGAACGTCCTCCAGAAGTCAACAACCATGGCATCAGCATGTCGCCGTCATCTACTGTATCGTGGTTCTGGTGGATAACAGAGAGAAATGACTTTTACAAAATCGTTGTTTCCTGAATGCATGTTGAAGATTTAGGAGGAGTGCTTCAAACGTGTTCAAAATCATGTGGCGGACTGATCTCATCGATGTACGTCCAAACTTCTGCTCATGAATCTGATGTGGCGTCTGGAAAATGGAATGACCTTCCCGTTCTCCAATTTCTTCGAACGTTTCCTTACTCCAAAGGCCTCTAATAATCAGGTGCCATAAGAAGAGGCGGTTCTTTCAAATAATCTTTTTAAAACTGTACACATATTCTATAACATTTTGTTGCCGTTGTTCGTTCACATAATTTAAGGTTATTTGTAAATTTTGTGACCATATTTCTCATTGCATGTTATTTATGCCTTCGTGTGGCATTTGGTTGGTGGAACCGTAGTACGCTGTTGCTCAGTACGACAAGTTTGATTTAGACGCAGTTCTGTAGATCCGTCTTCTCTGCGTCATCCTCTGTTTTGGTCTATGTATTCTCTCGACTTAGATAAGCCTAAAATTTCTTAGTAGGCTTTCGTCATAGTGATAGACGAAATGCTACTTTAGAGTTCACTGAACTAATCTCGCGTGGTGCGCCTCACGTTCATTTCGGCTTCGTATTTCCTCTTTAAAAGGTTTTACTCTGACTGAAATATTGAAACATATCTCTTTTACTAAGTTGCTATTTCATGACACGGCTATTGAACCACCTCTAGCATTTCCCATAGTTTACAGTCTTGTAGAGAACTCTGGAATTTTATCCATGTATACGTAACAGTCCTAAGAGGAGTAACAATTGTTTTACAAGGAAGGAAACGAGTAGTTTTCGTATCTCGAATAATGTTACTTTAATGTGGAACTTTTTCAGGAGAATTGTGAAAATACAGCCACAAATAAAAAAGGAAATGCTAAAAATACGTGGCAGTCAAATCATGCAGCTAAATGATATCATGTTTCAGCAGGAAGATAAACTTGTTCAGAATGTAGTCTATCGTAAATGGAAGAAATACATTCGAGTACCACTGAAAAAAGACGTGGGGGCACAGAGTGGTAAGAGTAATCAGTTAAGCGTGACCAACTGCAAACAACCGTGAAAAATACGAAAAATCGGCGTAACTGGTGCGTAGGGTGTATTCTTTGATATATGTGAATGCAGATGCAAAACGAAACCAGATCGTTAGAGTCTATTGGCCGTCGCTTGCAAACATGCATAGGGAAGTATTTCTGTTCAGCGTAAAAGGAAAACAAAAGTAGTTGGTTGTAAATATACCAAACCGCACCACAGAAAGCAGTTAAAAGCCATCTGATAAGTAAGACTGCAGAATATACAGTTGCTTCAGAGTTAGCTACACTCCGTGTGGCCGGCCGAAGTGGTCGAGCGGTTCTAGGCGCTTCAATGTGGAACTCCGCGACCGCTTCGGTCGCAGTTTCGAATCCTGCCTCGGGCATGGATGTGTGTGATGTCCTTAGGTTAGTTAGGTTTAAGTAATTCTAAGTTCTCAGAGCCATTTGAACCATACACTCGGTGTAACTTCGGAGCTTGTATTTACCTGCTGCTTAGCAATGAAATGAATGAAAGTTGCAGATAATGAAATTGATCGCTGTACCCCATGTTTTTGCCTAGGTTTTGGACCTGGATAGATCTGCTCTCAACACAATTTTGTCTAAGTGGGCAGAAAACTTTTTCCCTGTGTCCATAAAGGATTTTAGTTAAAACTACCATTTGGCACAAGATACCAGAATCCTCGTAATTTGATATTGAACTCTTGCGATCTATCAGGCCGGGGACCAATCTCATATTGGGATACAAAAGCCACCAAAGTTACAGCACATGTGCGGCGCCCGAGATTTTCAATGTCGCCTCTGTTTCTGGCGCAACCGGCTTAGTACATTGTTTCGTTAACATCACTAATTTAAATGCTCCAGTGATGGAAATGAAAGGAGAAAGACTTTAGTGATGGATATGCAAAAACTAACAATGTTTTATTGTTAATTTTAGACTGTTGAAATTCGTAATATTTTGAGGCAAAATATACACAGTCTTCAATTTGACAATTTTTTGTGCAGTAACAGGGTGTTATTAATATTCAAGGACAGTTATGGTCAAACCCTCACGCGGCCCGCATGCGTTGCAGCTTCGGTTGCTTTTGTAGACCCATTCGAGTATTTTTCGCGGCTTGATTGACGCCAGATATCCAATATGAATTTGTTTGTCGCGACTTCACCTACACGACTACGATACATTGTAAACATTTACCGTTTACAATTTGTAAAGCATTAGAAAATACTGAAAGGTTCAAACAACGACTGTGCAGTTCAAGTCACAGATTTTTCGGCCAGAGCGAAAGAGTCAGAGATTAGTTCCAAATCTTAAATGGGAGTTCCTAAAACATACGCGTAACTGGATTAGATTAGGAACTAAGATGCAGAAAGGACATAGTAGCAAGAACTGAACAAGGAAAAAGATCTCTCTCTTGATAGAAACAGCGGCCAACATTAAAAACTATCAAGTCTGAGACTACAAGTAGTTCAATGGAATTCTGTTTAGAGGGCCACTTAGTATGGGTGCAAAACATGGATTCTTTGGAGAGGAATATGAAGTGCTCAGCAACATGTGAAATGTTGCATTACTTGAGACTGTTGACGAGCCGATGGACCGGCAGAGGAAGGAATGATGAACACCTATAATGAGTCAACGAGAAAAAAAATGCCTAGTAAAAACACAATGGATCGGGGAATGTAATGGTTTGGCATAGATCTGAGATGAGTCGGTAGCGAAAACTGTAGTCGAAGCTATGACGGATGGGAAATATGGCAAGGGTAGGCCTAATTATGTGTTCATAAGGCGGATCTTTAACCACGTGGGCTGCAGAAATTACTCTAACATGCAGATAATAGCTGGTAAGCGGCGAGGATGGAGAATTGCGTCAAACGAGTCTCAGGACTGATGAACGAAACAACGCTTAAAGCGTCACTGTGGAAGAAATACAGGAAGATCTACGAGGAGATGAAGTAACAGTCTGAGAAGGGGACGCACTTGGAAATGTTTAATCCAGGAAGGGAAGAATAAGAAGTAATTATAAATACCGAACAAGTGCGAGTGATTCTCGAGCTCTGAGGGTTTCTTTCCAACTTAGCTATGTGCAGGGTATATCTAATTAGACTTTGACTGCTTGAGCCAATGTAGATGGAAAACAATTCAGCCATACTATCCAGGTTTATGGGGATGGCGTTCAGACTGCGCTGCAGGATATGTGCTGTTAGAAGTGTTAGTGTCATGGCTTCCCCTTAGGCGCCGGTACTGGTATGGCGACTTTGATGCTACTGTTTCAGGTCTGTGTGTATTACAGCGGCAGATACTCCAAATGGGCCTGAACCAAATGTTCATCTGTTTTAATCAAAACAACAGCAATACTGATGCTGGTCTTCGCGAGTATCGGACCATTAAAGGAACACGTAGAGGTCATCTTTCTGCACCGGAGTGAGGTACATGCTTACAGAAGTTCGAATTAACCGGTTATTTCAGAATTGCTCCTCGGAGAGGCCGACTGCCAATTGCGCCACAAATTTCTGGAGAAGTTACTGTTTCCATGGCTTATAACGCTGGACGCAGTGCGTGAGCTTTTGGCAGTGTACGAACTATGTCACACTTGCTCAACTCTCTACGGCTAATCTTTCGAGAAGTGCTGCCAACAGCTGTGAAATGGTATCCTTACAAACTTTCAGGTTGTCGTGGATGCAGGTGGTCGTCACACTGAGCAACATGTGCATCTTGGAACGCAGACGTGGTATGCAATAACAAATGTTACTGGTCTTTCTACGGTTTATCCGTTATTTCTCTTCCGCATGTCCTTAAAAATGTGCCACAATCTTTCATGGCCATACGATCACTAGCTTTTCAAGGAAGACCGCTCGGGAAGAGGAAGTTTTTTTTTATAACCACCGTGTAGGCAAATAACAATAATATTATTTATGGATTTCTACGTACAAAAATTCCATATTCAAGGTTGAATCACAAGTACACTGCTTTTGTTCCCCTGATTATTGTGAGCTAGTTTTCGGCTTATTAGACTATCTTCAGGAAGCAATAATAATAATAATAATTTCGTGTGGCTCTGTTGTCTGATGCAAGTCTTTCTAATGGACACCACTTTGGTAGCTTGCGTGTCCCTAACCTAATCCAGTAATCCATTCGGGGAGAGGGAACTACAGTTTAACGTAAAATAGTAATCACGTATTGTTTCTGGCTATTTCTTACAACATTGACAGGTGAAGCCTAGGTTAAAACGGGAAAATCTGGTGTTCGACCAAGATTCAATCCCGCGACCTCTCACTATGCGGGTGCTCGTTTTACCGCCTGACCATAAGGCCGATACGTATGTAGATATTCCATTTACAAGTTTGGCTTTGTGATTTTGCGAGTATCAAACTATGTGACATGTTTGGCCGTATCGTTTGACAGCAGTGACCTAGAAGTTTAAACTGTTCTCTAATCCAATGTGTTACACGTAAATATTAAATATATATCTATACCCGTTTCTGAGAAAAAATGGTCTTAACAGAAGTACGGACAGATAGATAGACAAAAAATTGGTTCTATAATGGTTCCGTTTTTACTGACTGAGGTACTCTAGTACGTTAACCCCTTCAGCGACAGACTAAATTGTTTCTGAATGTTGAACTGATCAGTTCGCTGCCACCCTTCTCGTGGAGCAATTGTTTCAGAATCTATTTGTTATGCTCGAGGTATACTACATTTCGTCCGATACTGCTCATCCGTGCCCCTGTTTTGATGTTTATATGGAAATTATTGTCTAGATGCTGGCTCATTAAGCGGTTGAAAGAAATGCGGAGCAGCGCCTTGGTCGGCACCTAATGAACGGCGCTGAGGCTGTCCTTTGCCCTGCATCCGTGCCTATACATGGCGTGTCCGACGTACTAATGAGCACGCTACACAAGACTTCTTTGGCTAATTGGTGGAGCTGACAACACTTGGAGAGCTTTCCCTCCCCCGGCCCTAGCCCACGCCTTCGCCGCCCCTTTTATCACCGCCCCCGTGTCCCTTTTTTTTCTCCTCGTCGTGCCTTTTCCCCCCTTTTTATACTTCCTGCTCTCTTGCTCACTGTCGCCCCTGGGGGGAATACAAGGCTCAAGAGGGTTCAACAGCAAACACACTTCGCGAACCCACCCTGCGAAACCAGCCCGACGAGCAACGAACGGGACGTGCGCAACTACGATGACAAGGTAGCCCTTGCATTGAAAGGTTTCCACGACAATATTTTTTTTTTCAAACAAGAGAAGAATGTAAAGCACACCCCAAATGGAGAAGGAAAATTGTGCTCTTTGCCACTGAGGTCGGAGATACGAAAATAATTTATTGTTGGGAAGCAAACCTCTCTGTTGTAAAATGGCTGTTAAACCATTCATACGTTAAGTAAGGCCGTGACCTCAGTAAATCTGTGTTTGAAAAACATTCCCATGATCAACGTTGTCTTGGTGCGTTGTATTGTTTAAGTACGCAGCTCAGTGTTCCGTGCGCTTGCTTCCCGAGTGCTTCATGACACTGCGAAAGAAGCAAGAGGCAAGAGAAATTTCCTATATTCTGATAACGGAGGTATTATTGTGTCAGTAGGTTTAAAACAATCCTCACTCTCTGATCCTCTGCTAAGTTCTACCTCTACATACATACAGAATCAAAGAGTGCCGACTGTATTGAGGATCTGGCTTTTACCTTCCTCTATCGACGTTCCTTTTGCTGCTCCTCCCAGTGCCGAGTGAAATGGTCCTGTACGCCATAACACACATCATACTAACCTACCTCTTTTGTGTTAAGTGTGTTTTACAGATTTATTTCCATATTTTTTTCTTTGTAGCCTCTCCCAATTTCGTCCGTATATTCGTTGGATACATCTTCAACATTCAGGCTCCTCTTACAAGAGAAATGTGACTGAACATTTATCTTCAACTGCTCTGTTTTGACAAATTCCATTTTTTATCTCCTCGAATGTCTGTGATCACTTTTGAGTCCCTGCAGTAAGTGATGATCAGTCATGTAATTGACTAGTAACGAGTTATGCGACTTACTTATGCTTAAACCATTAATTTTCATTGTACTGCGAATCAAACGCCAGTACCTGTACCAAAGGTTGAAACTTTCAAGTACTCCATTTCGCTACGCTAAACGGGAGTTATGAGGTCCTTATACACAACGGCATTCTACGCTAACAGTCTCACGTTGTTCCCAGCTTTATCCACACTGCCATTAATCTGTAACTTGAAAATTAACCATCCTATAAGACTTCCTTGGGGTAAGTACGATGCACCTTTCACATCTTATCCTTTCCCCTATTACGAACGATGTGCTGGATTCTGTTGGATACGAAATCTTCAGTACAAGTACAGATCCATGCGGTAATTAGTAAACCTTTTATTTTTCACTAGGTGACGGTGAAGAAGTTCTTCAAGTCGAGGAACATGACAGGGAACTGCTCTCTGCTCTTCACTTCCTCCTGGAACTCCTAGACCCAGAAAGCGAGCAGAGTTTCACAAGACAGATTTTTACTGAATCAATTTTGGTTCCTAGAGAGGACAATTTTGATTATTGTAACGGTCATAAGACGCGGAGATGAAACCATATCCATAATTCAGCTGTTCGTACCGAATTGGATAACCAGTTGGAAACATTAGAATTTTTAAGCATATGGCCGTTTCTTGAGAAAAAAATTAAAGCAGAATGAATCTATCTTGCTGTAAAGTCTCTAACACAGACTCAATAGGTAACAGAGACACATAACACATAAAAACCAAACGTTTCTTAAATTTGAACAACAAACGTCTAATCAGAACTATAAGTTGAGAGGAAACGTAATCGTTAACATATGAATGTAACTATAAGACGGGTTCGTCATTCACGCCAATATCGGCAGTTTCACTTCAGGTTAATAGGAAATGGACTTTTATACATCCGAGATTTCTCCAGGCAGCAAAATCACAAAGAATAAAATTATAGAGGGCAGAGTAGCCCATACTATATTATGAACTTCGAAATAATAGCTCAACACAGCGGGGTACATTGTCTCCTGACTTTACGTCACTTACGGACATTGCAGCAAAAATCATATGAGTTGATGAAGTTCACAGAAGGGAAGAGTAGGTATGCGGTGGACATACACAGTCATGTCCACGCAACTATCGCCTGACAGGCCGGGTGATCTATAGCAATCAATAGCCACAACAACGAAATGAGGAGGGCTCTATTCGGTGTCACTGCATTGGAAGGCCATCTTCTCCAAGCAGTTGGATCTGTAACCGCGAAACATTATAAACATTATAAAATGCCATCACATTCATGTTACCATGTTCTTTAAACTCTCGTCCCTGCACTACTATCTTGTTCTCATAAGTCGATCTCTGACTCCAAAGCTGATTGAAAGTTAATTTGACTACTGATCCACTATCTTTGTTCTCATAGTTCTACCTATGAACCCATCAAATTACTTTGTATGGACTGATAATCGATTTATGGACATTATTTAATACCTAGTCTAAAGTGCCAAAGGGTACAACGATTTTCTCGGAGTACTTCCCAAGATAGCTCCTAACAAATCAATGAAGATTTTCAGAAAATAAATGCGTTGCAGTTATCTCTCAGTATTAGTAAGTGTAACCTACTGTGTATAACAAGGCGAAAATTCCCATTGAAGTACGAGTACAAAATTATGCCCAGTCTTTGGAAGTGGTAACATCAGTCAAGTATCTGCGTGTGACTATTCGAAATGATCTCAAATGAAATGATCAGATTACACAAGTAACGGGCAAGGTGAACTCTAGTTTGCGGTTTATTGGTAGAATCCTGAAGCGATGCAGTCCTTCAACAAAGGAAATTGCTTACAATACGTTAGTTCGTCCAGTCTTAGAGTATTGATCAACTGTATGGGACTCTTACCAGTTGGTCTGATTCAAGAGATTGAGAAGGTCCATAGAAGAGCGGAAGATTCGTGACTGGTACATTTAGCCACCAGTAGAGCGTTACAAATCTCATAGAAAGTTTTAAGTGGGACACAGTTGCAGATAGACGACGCGCTAAACGGAAGGGGCTGCTCACTAAATTCCGAAATCCGATTTTCACCCAGGATATATTATTACCATAAACTTTCAAATCCCGCAATGATACTATTCAAAGGCAAGGGAAATTAGAGCTCGTACTGAGGCGTTCAGATAGTCGTTTTTCTCAGTCGCAATCCGCGAGTGGAACAGAGAGGGGGGGGGGGGGGGGGGCGGGGGGAAATATGAGTTTGGCGCGAATAGTGCCCTCCGCCACACACCGCTTAGTGGCTAGCAGAATATATATGCAGGTGTAGAACGCAGCTCAGTATACTTTAAACCAATACGTCACCTGCCATAACCGGATGAGTAGGGAGCAGCGTACGCGGCGATCGGGACCTGCCTCCCTGGCACTGGAAACTGCACCACACCAAACACACTGAGACTGTGCTGGCCTCATACATGAAACACGCAGCACGTCTTTGGGTACAATAAGAAAACTATTAGCAACTAACGTGTTGTAGAGGTTTTCCAGTAATATTGCACCACACCAAAAACAATTTTAGGGAAGAAGAAGATTGCATGCGTAATATAACTTCCTATTATTTCCGATTTTAGGCCTACTTGAGGTAATGTTCCGCAGGTGGTACAATAAATAAAATATCAACTCATGACGGTTTTGCAAGTTTTTTATTAATGCTTCGCCTCACCAAGCACCATTTCAGATTGGTACGAAAATAATTCATTATTTTCTACACTATGAAAATGCAATTCTCGTTACAACTAGCTAATGTAGCCTTTTATTTCACTGCCTGACAAAAAAGTTAGTCAACCACAAAGGGAGGATTAAGTCAAATTACACTTCACAGGTTCTGAGTATAAAATCGAGTTAAATAGAAAAAAAAAACTTTGCAATATTAGCCGACACATCTATAAGACGTTGCAGACCCTCTGTCCTGAAGGCATCCACTGATTCAGTGTGAAAAGGGGTCATGAAGCTGTTGTACCCTTTCCTAAGGTAAGCTGATCCACAACAGTTTCTTACTTGTTCTTGATATCCTGGTTACTGGATGTGGGTCGTTATTGATTTGTGAGCTGGCCCCACACAAGTTCTATCAGGGAGACATTTCAACATGTCTTTCGGACATGCATGGGCCTGACGGCACTTTTGAATATGCTATGTAGAGCTACGAACTTAATGGTTAGTGTTGGATACCTGAAAGAACGGACACCATACCTATATAATACATGTGCCTGGCGGCATACTGATCTCTGAGCGCAGATACACAGTAAAGTATGACCTCTCACGGGAATACGTTAGGGTTACGAGCGAAGAGGAAAAATGAACAGGGGACACTACTCTGCAGAATGCGGCATATGGAGAATGAGTCAAACGGGGACGTGCTCGATAGCCGAAGTGTCTAAGGCGACTGTATGCGTAAAGTGATATTTACGGGTTCGAATCCAGGCCCGGCACAAACTTTCCTCTTTCGCCATTGAGTTACTGCAAAGCCCCAATGTAGAAAAACCCGTAAATTTCTTTCAAGTAAGCATATAACGCATACAGCTCCTAGAGACATTTGCTATTTGTGGACGGTAATATATGAATGGCGCCATGATACTGCCGCATGAGAGGTAACACATGAGAAAGCAGGATGACAGTCCTGAAAGTTCTCTCAATCGCTACCTCAGGTCATACCCTATGGCCCCCTACATTGTTATACCAGGTGTAACACCACTGTGCCCCTCGAAAGTATTGTAAGAATGGGACACCTGCCTAGGAAACTGCCATACCCTCCAAAGGTGCCCGTCTGGCATGGTCCCGAACCACAATTCATTGCTTAATACAATGAGACGCTATTCATTAACAGTCCCTGCTTTTCCGTCATAGCTGCCTTTTATGATGCTCGTTGGAGGCTACGCTTTCGACAGTGAGTCCCCGATATGGTTACTAAATTTTCAAATGTGTGTGAATTCGTAAGGGACAAAACTGCTGAGTTCATCGGTCTCTAGATTTACACACTACTTAAACTAACTTGAACTAACTTATGCTAAGAGAAACACAAACAACCATGCCCGAGGGAGGACTCGAACCTCCGGTGGGAGACGCAGCGTAATCCGTGACATGGCACCACTAACGACGCGGCCACTCCCCACGGCAATGTGGTTACTGTTAGCCCCTGATCAGTGGCAAGGGATATCACAGAATGTTGGAGGGATATCATTACTTGAACTCGTATAGCAGCTCAGACGTGAAGCGGTATCGATGTGCTTGGTCCACAACACGGTGAGCCTCGTTTGTGGTAGTTAGACGTAGTTGACCGAGACCTAGATGAAAACTATGCTAGCCCTCATGTTCCCATGCAGTCAAACATCGGACCACTATACATATGAACGCCCTTCGAATATAGATACCGTACGATTTGACCAGCAGGCCAAATAGAAGCCAACAATAAGGCTTCTTTTAAAATCTGTCACCTGCTGCTAACATTGCTTCCCATATGTACACTGCGTCACTGTTTCCTTATAGTCTTCACACAATATTTGACGCTGTTCATGCCCCTTGTATACCTTACCAGGCCTAGTAACAACATTAAAGACATATAATTCTAAAACAGCCTGGTAACAGTTGTAGCCGTCACCGAGCTTTCCCTTTTCATTTATATACCTACGGATGACGTTAGATTAACATTCGACTATGTCTACTACATGTTTCTTTTTGAGGCGGAGAGTTTTCGATCTTCCACCAAAACGTGGTTATGTTCCACAGTTGGTTGAACAAACAAACTTTCATCACTCAACATTGTTCAGTAGTTAGAAATGAAATTATAATTATATTAATACCTTCAGCTGCTGACTGGCGTTGATATATATCCACAGGAACAGGTGAGAATGTGTGCCCCGACTGGGACTCGAACCCGGGATCTATTGCTTGCATGGCAGACGCTCTATCCATCTTTTTTTTTCTCATTTTTTTTATATTGTTCGTTGAATTTGTTCGTGGCGGACGTCCGATGACACCCCTTCAGGTTGTTCGTTGATCCATTCACTCAGTGTTTTTCTTATTACAGAGGGTAGCTAAACCCTCTGACACAAGACACTGGAGCTACCGTGCCGCCTCCATCTGAGCCACCGAGGGCACGGAGAACAGCGCGACTGCACGCACTACCTCGCGCACGCTTCATGCGAGACCCACATTCTCACCTTGTATGTCCACAAACTAGATTTGTAGTGACCCACTCAACACACTCATTACTCGTGGAAGACAGTCTTACCCAGTCCAGTAAGAGTTCTGGGAATATGTGTGCATCCGCACAGAAGAAGAAGTTCATGGCCGGTATTGTCAGAACTATACACTTATATGGATACATCCATATAAGTACAGTATATTGTTCATTAGCGGTTCATCTCACAAAGCACCATGTTAGTGGGAGGGGGTACAAAGATAATGCAACATGTTCTACACCACAAAAATTGTTTTGAAATTATTGACTGGTTTTATATTTGCTGTGCTTTTTGAATTTTCCGATATAGCTTTATGTTTGGACCGGAGGGTACATTGTGGTTGCCATGCTGAACAAGACTGGAACACTCACCCATCAGAACTAAGGCTCCAGGTCTTGAAAAACGTTACAGACAGCGTTTTATCTCCTTCTTACAGTCAATGACTAACTAATACCAAGAACTTGCTCTAAAATAAGAGCTACACATGTTTAGTTGTCGACCTCAGATTTCCCCATGTTTACCACAACAATGCATATAAAACTGACGTTCTTTCGAGGGATCTTCAATGAAGCGTGACACTTGACCTGCATAGTTACGCGAAACGGAAGTGTGAATTTTAAAAGCAATAAACACAACTTGTTACTTTCATAAATATTTAGATCAATATGACGGCTGCTCAGTCTGCTTCCGTCAACAAATGAGAGTGCTTGGTTAAACATAACTGTGCCATTATGTGAGTTCATAAACACTGGGAACTCTTCCAAATATTGTAGCAAAATTTTGGTATGTAACCTTAAACTTACCATTTTACTAAGCAAATGGAAGTTAGACTTAGCTATTCCATCACTTTCATACTCTGAAAATGGCTTTTCTGTTGCTACATGCACGAAATCGAGACCATAAGATTTAGATACAATGTAAGCATCCAACCAGAAGTATTTTCTTGCAAACAGATTTTTCCCATTTCTTCCAGTATAGTAAATTTCCTTGGATCCATAATTTACTGCAAATAATAAAAAATAAGGCCATTTTCCAATGACATTTACTATAAATACTGATATCTGGCATTCGCAAGTCACATGCAGATTTTTTTACGTTCTCATACTGTGTTTAAAGTAATTTTTAAGCCTAATTTCCACATCTGGTATGACTTGTTCTTTTTTCTATAGCACTATATTTACATGCTTCCTCACAGTTGTCTTTGACTGGGTGTTGTGTGATGTTCTTGGGTTAGTTAGGTTTAAGTAGTTCTAAACTCTAGGGGACTGATGACCATGGATGTTAAGTCCCATAGTGCTCAGAGCCATTTGAACCATTTTAGTTGTCTTTGCTAGAACTTTAGTTTATCTATTTTGACTCCGAGTTTTTCTATGTCATGGTATCTTTTGCATACACGTAATACATTAACCGTACTTAGTGGGGTATGGTTGAAGTCAGTTCGATGCATTGTATCTTTTTATTGAGAGCTGTGGAATAACATTGTTCATGGGAAGCTATAATTCAGTAGTATTTGTATTTCTCGCGATTGTGGAGAACGATATCCTGGATTGGGGAAAATATGATCCTCCAGTTTTTATTTAACACTTATGTATAATAAATGTATAGCCTTTGTGAAAGTCTGCGGTAACAATGTCCACATAGTTTCATCGTTTACATGTACGTGTGTGTGTGTGTGTGTGTGTGTGTGTGTTTGTGTTTGTACGTGGAGTGTCCTATTTAAATGTTTCAGAGCAAAATATCTCTGGAACAACCAAAGATATTCAAAAGCGAATTATTTCAAAGGTATGAATGTAAGTCAGGGGCTATTGAAAGTAAATACCATGAGACATCCTAAACTGTAGGCAAGTGTTATTTTCAGCAGAGCTTTAAGTTTTTCATAAATGGACAGGGTGGTCCACTTAGGCATTTCAGTGCAAAATATCTCTGGAACAACAATAGATATTGAAAACTACTTTGATGGGTATGAATTTAAGGCAGTAGTTCATGAAAGTAAATAGTATGAGACATTCTGAAACGTAAGCAAATATATTTTCAACGCAAGAGTATGTTTTTTTTTAAAATAGACGCACTGTGTTATGTCTTAGGCATTGATTAAGATGAAAAATCGCAAAAAGAATGACCTTAGTTGCATCGCAATACGTTAGTTACATCTTGAGAAAGTGCACAATGAATCTGACGCTTGAAATATACGAAACGTGCCGCTGTTGTGCATACTGAACACAGGCGTGCATCCCACATTGCTCTCAATCAAGATGTGATTGACGTACTACGATGCAGCAAACGCTGTACTTACTTCTATTTGCACTGTTGTTCAGTGGACTGGAACAATACCGTCGTCAAGTCACACAAAATGAATAATAAGGAAAGGATTTACTCGTTCGTACCATATGGACTTTTGCTACAGTATCAGAATGGTGATAACGCCAAAGAAAAGATCGTATATTATAGGCCCGGGTAAGCACAATTAATGGCTAACCAAGGATGTAATAGAGGGCTAAATGGTAGTTTACGTAGCTGTCGCAATTGTGTGAATGAACCTCTGTATTGTCTCCAGTCCACTTAACAACAGTGTAAAATGCAATAACTACAGAACCTGTTGCAACGTAGAGCGTTAATCAAATCGCGAGTAGGAGCCAAGTGGGGTTCACGGTGCGATACGTTTATTTCAAGCGTCAGTTACACTTTGATATCACTCGCAATGTAAGGGACATATTGCTAAGAAACTAACGCCATTATTTTTGTGATTTTACATGTTACTGGTTGGGTAAGAAATAATACGGGAGTATCCACTTAAAAAAAGACGTAAGTTTGCGTTGAAAATAACATTTGCTGATGTTTTTAATTGTCTCATAGTATTTATTTCAAGATCTCCTGTCTTACATATACCCTGTCAAAGTCGTTTTCCAATATCTGTAGTTGTTCCACAGATATTTGCTCTGCGCTGAAACCTGTAAGTGTACCTGCGAAGCTGTCTATAAATCTTTAAAAGTACTAGGAGGTGAAAATCTCTTCTGAACAGCACGTTGCAAGGCATCCCAGATATGCTCAATAATGTTCATGTCTGGGAAGTTTCGTGGCCGGCGGACGTGTTTAAATTCAGAAGACTATTGCTGGAGCCACTGTGTTGAGATTCTGGATATATGGGGTATCGCATTGTCCTGCCGGACCCACCCAAAATCCGTCAGAACGCACAATGGACGTGAATGGATGCAGATAGGGTGCTTACGTACGTGTCACCAGTCGCAGTCATATTAGACGTATCAGATGTCCTATTTCACTCCAACTGCACAATACCCACACCATTACAGAAGCTCCACCAGCTTGAAGAGTCTCCTGGTGATAAGCAGGTATCATGAATTCATGAGGGGCTCTCCATACTCGTACACGTCCATCCGCTCGATATTACACTCCTGGAAATGGAAAAAAAGAACACATTGACACCTGTGTGTCAGACCCACCATATTGGCTCCAGACACTGCGAGAGGGCTGTACAAGCAATGATCACAGGCACGGCTCAGCGGACACACCAGGAACCGCGGTGTTGGCCGTCGAATGGCGCTAGCTGCGCAGCATTTGTGCACCGCCGCCGTCAGTGTCAGCCAGTTTGCCGTGGCATGCGGAGCTCCATCGCAGTCTTTAACACTGGTAGCATGCCGCGGCAGCGAGGACGTGAACCGTATGTGCAGTTGACGGACTTTGAGCGAGGGCTTATAGTGGGCATGCGGGAGGCCGGGTGGACGTACCGCCGAATTGCTCAACACGTGGGGCGTGAGGTCTCCACAGTACATCGATGTTGTCGCCAGTGGTCGGCGGAAGGTGCACGTGCCCGTCGACCTGGGACCGGACCGCAGCGACGCACGGATGCACGCCAAGACCGTAGGATCCTACGCAGTGCCGTAGGGGACCGCACCGACACTTCCCAGCAAATTAGGGACACTGCTGCTCCTGGGGTATCGGCGAGGACCATTCGCAACCGTCTCCATGAAGCTGGGCTACGGTCCCGCACACCGTTAGGCCGTCTTCCGCTCACGCCCCAACATCGTGCAGCCCGCCTCCAGTGGTGTCGCGACAGGTGTAAATGGCGGGACGAATGGAGACGTGTCGTCTTCAGCGATGAGAGTCGCTTCTGCCTTGGTGCCAATGATGGTCGTATGCGTGTTTGGCGCCGTGCAGGTGAGCGCCACAATCAGGACTGCATACGACCGAGGCACACAGGGCCAACACCTGGCATCATGGTGTGGGGAGCGATCTCCTACACTGGCTGTACATCTCTGGTGATCGTCGAGGGGACACTGAATAGTGCACGGTACATCCAAACCGTCATCGAACCCATCGTTCTACCATTCCTAGACCGGCAAGGGAACTTGCTGTTCCAACAGCACAATGCAGGTCCGCATGTATCCCGTGCCACCCAACGTGCTCTAGAAGGTGTAAGTCAACTACCCTGGCCAGCAAGATCTCCGGATCTGTCCCCCATTGAGCATGTTTGGGACTGGATGAAGCGTCGTCTCACGCGGTCTGCACGTCCAGCACGAACGCTGGTCCAACTGAGGCGCCAGGTGGAAATGGCATGGCAAGCCGTTCCACAGGACTACATCCAGCATCTCTACGATCGTCTCCATGGGAGAATAGCAGCCTGCATTGCTGCGAAAGGTGGATATACACTGTAATAGTGCCGGCATTGTGCATGCTCTGTTGCCTGTGTCTATGTGCCTGTGGTTCTGTCAGTGTGATCATGTGATGTATCTGACCCCAGGAATGTGTCAATAAAGTTTCCCCTTCCTGGGACAATGAATTCACAGTGTTCTTATTTCAATTTCCAGGAGTGTATTTGAAGCGAGACTCGTCCGACTAGGCCGGAGGTTTCCAGTCATCAACAGTTCAATGTCGCTGTTGACGGTCCCAGGTGACGTGTAAAGCTTCGTGTCGTGAAGTCATCGAGGGTACACGAGTGGTCGCCTGGCTCCGAAAGCCCATATCGATGATGTTTCGTTGAATGGTTCTCGCGCTGACACTTGTTGATGGCCCAGGATAGAAATCTGCAGAAATTTGCGGATGGGTTGCACTTCTGTCACGCTGAACGATTCTCTTCAATAGTCTTTAGTCCCATTCTTGCAAGATCTTTTCCCGGCCGCAGCGATGTCGGAGATTTGACGTTTTACCGAATTCCTGATATTCACGGTACACTCGAGAAATATTCGTACGGGAGAGTCCCCCCTTCATCGCTATCTCGGAGATTTTGTGTTCCACCGCTCGTGCGGCGACTGTAATACCCCTTTAAAACTCACTTAAATCTTGCTAACCTGTCATTGTAGCAGCAGTAACCTAGTATCAACTGCACCAGACACTTGTTGTTTTACATAGGTGTGGCCGACGGCAGTGCTGTATTCTGTCTTTTTATATATTTCTGTATTTGAATACGCATGCCTATACCAGCTTCTTTGGCGCTTCAACGTATATACATTACTGGAATTGTGTGTGAATCGACGTCAAACTATGAAGAGACTGATATGTTATAAATTGATTACGTATTGTGTACTTTCCCGGACTGGGGGTGGCGTACGCGTTCTTCGGGTCTTTGGTTAATGTTTGCGTAGACAGTGTTTCGCTGTACGACTTTGAACTGTTATTCCACGGATATCGCCATAATAGTTCTCGAGTGTATACCATCCGGCAGAAGCTCCACAGACGCTCTCCCGTCATCCTTTCCCGTAGTTCTCCTATCACCCTGTCGGAAGGGAGTGCAGGAGCACTACAGGAATCACCCCATGCTGCCATTAACGACAGTTCTGCAATGAACTATCTCAAGTAAGAGCCAATTCTGCTGAAAACTGTATTCCTAACCGAAACCAGTTATTAAAAGCTAGTCAACTACGTGAAAAAGGCCAAGACGACCGCGAAGAAGTAACCACGGGGCTATTGACTACTGAAACACTGTGACGTAATGAGCGTCGAGAATAAGACTTCTTGTAAGTTGATCTATCCTCTTAAAGTAGGTGCGAGTGCTATTCAATTTTAGGTCGCGGAGTCCGAGTCATTTAACTTACTCCGTAAGGCCGATTTGGGTACTGGTCGTGGAGGGAGGGACAGGACATTGAAAGAACTTCCACCCAAATATAAGAACATTACCTATCGTGATACTGAGTTACACATTCACATTTGTCAGCCTTGCCAGAAGAAGTAAAAAGGTGTTAAAAGAACGTGTTGTTGGTGTCGTATAAACGATTTTTTTCAGAATTCAGTTCCCACTGTCAGGTCGATCTCAGCGATTTTCTGTACCATCCGGATAGGAAGATCATCTCACTATGTTATTAGTTCTCTGAGCTCTGAAATCAAAGAGAACGGAAGCAGAAGACTACAACATGATCGGTATAATTGGTGCTCTAACGATTTTACAGAACTTTAATGGCAGGGAATTTGCAATCACTGTGGTAAACAGCCTCAAGGAGTATTGGCCCACCTTGTAGATAGTCCATGGTCAGCCGTACCACTTACAAAGTTATGGGAGCGTCGAAGGAGCAGATCAGGACAGTGAAAATACGCTGTGTGCTTAGATGGAAGACGTAAAAACTAGCTCCTGGAGTACCGGACGGTGGTTCGTACAGCTTCTGAGAAATAAAACTCTTCATTCTGAGATTAACATACGAAGCTCTGTCCGGCTGCAGAGCAAGTGTAGGTCTATCGACGTCTTCCCTGGTTGACGACGTTTTTCAAGACGTAGACACTGAGGAAGAGCTGGAAAAAGTAATAGAGAGTGTACAATAACATAACGCAGAAAGAAAGACGAGATGAATCAATGCAAGGGGCACAGCTCCCTGCAGAAGACATAGATGAGAATGCTATCCCTGATGGAGGAAAGCTAAAGAACGTTGAAGCCATAGTTATCGAAGAGCCTTTCCTTTCTGTGGTTGGCCGGCCAGAGTGGCCGAGCGGTTTTACGCGCTACAGTCTGGAACGGCGCGACCGCTACGGTCGCAGGTTCGAATTCTGCCTCGGGAATGGATGTGTGTGATGTCCTTAGGATAATTAGGTTTAAGTAGTTCTATATTCTAGGGGACTAATGACCTCAGAAGTTAATTCCCATAGTGCTCAGAGCCTTTCTGTGGTTACCGAAAAATTATTCTTTTTCTGACATCTGTTGCGTCTGCCTAAAAGGACCCGGCGATGTTCTTACATGTCAAAGGTGTGGCCGAACGTTCATGTCCTCTGTGGACGTTCTAAAGACGATGACGGCGACGAAGTAAACTGTTATGGGCTTAATATTTTGTGTAGTGTTCGCTTCAATATTCAGAACGCTATCCAAAGTAAAACGGAATCGAAATTGTACCTCGAGATTCAGATCAAAAAAAGGGAAAATGATTCTGACAAAAAATTCCTCATATGCCTTTGGTTGCCACTGTGAGAGATCCGATTACCGACGTCGCCAGAGGGCGAGGTGACTCATTTGATCTGTTGGCAGTTCGTATGGATGTGACGAAAACGGCTTTAACCGATCTGGAACTGCAGCAGGAATCTTGGAGCAGCTCAACGCTAGATGAGATTTCACCTTCTGTCCAAAGAACTTACTAAGAACTGAAGACGTTCCTGCCAGCTAAATACCTCTCCGATCTCCAGCTACTTCTCAGGCGGCAGGATGCACCAAGGATTTGTCAGGTGTATGTCCAACACGAAATGCCAAAATATTTGGTGCCTTTGAAAAAGAAAACTACGTGCAGTTAAAAATATCACCTTAGCCTTCCATGATGCAACAAGTAGGCATGCCAGTTCTGCTTTGTGTTTTACCGGTAACAGTATTCTGTTCCCATTCTTCTTTAAGTCATGAAATGTATGTCTAAGATCAGACTGTGAAAATGTAAAGTGTTTTTTTTTTTGTGAAGAAGAAAACTGAGTACTTGCTGTAACAACAAATTCAACCTAAGTTCTTCTTTCATTGTTTTTCAGTAAGAACATACATTTCTTTATTTCGTAGTTTTGTTCTTTCAGTTTCAAATGCGTATTAATTAATAAAGGATTCTTATCTTGTGCCGTTTTAAAAGTTTGCGTATAATGTGATTGCTAATCTCACGAACTGTTGTAGGTATTTTCGTCTACATTTTAAAAATATTTCGTACGAATTGTCTTAATATTCATGGATTAAAGTTAGGTTGTGAAAACTGTCACCTAGCGAGCAGCTGCCGTAACTCGACAGTGAAGCAGCGACTTGAGAGAGCGGACAACACAACGCAAAGCGCATCTGGTATGGTGGTCTTGCGATGCTGTAGGGTAGGGCGTTGTTTACTTCCGCTGCGTCACAGCGCCACGAGTCGTAGGCCTCGGCCACGAGTATTGGAAGTTAGAAATTAACGTTAGGTTTTGGTCTATGTGAGTGGATATTCTTGATCGAATTTGTCTTTGTGTTTGTTTAAGTGCCCTGGTCTTTTACACCAGAATGTCCAATCAGTTTTTCTTTTGGTAATCGACCTGTGATGTGCAGTCCAATTCTCTGAAAATCCACGACTGTTTGGAACAGGCTTTTGGTTTGAATTCGGATCAGGTGTATGTTGTTGTTGTTGTTGTTGTTGTTGTCGTTGTGGTGTTCAGTCCTTAGACTGGTTTGATGCAGCTCTCCATGCTACTATATCCTGGGCAAGCTCCTTCATCTCCAAATAACTACTGCAACCTACATCCTTCTCAGTCTGCTTAGTGTATTCAACTTTTCGTCTCCCTCTACGATTTTTACCCTCCACGCTGCCCTCCAGAACTAAATAGGTGATCCCTTGATGCCGCAGAACATGCCTTACAAATCGATCCCTTCTTCTAGTCAAGTCGTGCAACAAATTCCTCTTCTGACCGGTTTTATTCAGCACTTCCTCACTCGTTACGTGATCCGCCCATCATTATTCTTCTGTAGCACTACATTTCTAAAGCTTCTATTCTCCTCTTGTCTAAACAGTTTATCGTCCATGGTACAGTTCCATAAACGGCTACAGTTCACACAAATACATCTAGAAAAGACTTCCTGACACTTAAATTTATACTCGATGCTAACAAATTTCTCTTCTTCAGAAACGCTTTCTTTGCCATAGCCAGTCTACATTTTAAAACCTCCATACTTCAACAATAGTCAGTTATTTGCTCCCCAGATAGCAAAACTCATCTACTACTTTAAGTGTCTCGTTTCCTAATCTAATTCCCTCAGAATCACCTGATTTAATTCGACTACACTCCATTATTTTCGTTTTGCTTTTGTTGATGTTCATCTTATATCGTCCTTTCAAGGCACTGTGTATTCCGTTCAACTGCTCTTCCAGGTCCTTTGCTATCTCTGACAGTATTACAACGTCAGCATCAAACCTCAAAGTTTTTTATTTCATCTCCATGGATTTTAGTTCCTACTCCGTATTTTTCTTGTGTTTCCTTTACTGCTTGCTCAATATACAGATTTAATAACATCGGGGATAGGCTGCAACGTTGTCTCACTCCCTTCCCAACCACTGCTTCCCTTTCATGCCCCTCGACTCTCATAACTTCCATATGGTTTCTGTGCAAGTTGTAAATAGGTGTTCGCTACCTGTATTTTACTCCTGCCACCTTCAGAATTTGAAAGAGAGCATTCCAGTCAACATTGTCGAATGCTTTCTCAAAGTGTACGAATGGCAGAAACGTAGGTTTGCCTTTCTGTAATCCATCTTCTAAGCTAAGTCGTAGCCAGTGTCCCATGTATTCACTTAGCAAACAAAGGCCATAAATTCAACCTGCTGGAAGCCCTGGAAATGAACAAATATCTTGCTCACAGTCCAGATCTCATCCTAAATGACCAGACACAGCTCAACACTTCCCCTGTCCTAAACTTCATATAAGCATTTTTGTTGTTCATCTCTTAACACATTCTCTCTTTCTACATATTCCCATTTTCCTGTATTAATTAAGTTGTTTTGTTTGTTTAAGTTGTCTTTGTACTCCACATATACTGTAGTTTCAGTAGTTAAGGCTTTCTTTTAACTGGTACTTGTATTACTGTCCATGTTTAACACCCCTTGTAGTTGTCTCATCAAATACTGTTCATATTTTACTTTGCTCATTTATTTAATGAAAACTGATACACAGCCACTGCTCTGATTATAATGTTAATGTTAAAATGCAGTACCACCGCACTCTAAAACTGTAGGTTCCTTCAAACACCTCCATTTTCCTGCATTTATTAATGCATTTATTAATGTACATTGGTAACTGTCTCTTCTTTTAATTGGTTGTGTATCACTCTGCATGTTTCATACCTCCTGATGCAGCCTTGTCTAGTATTAATTTTATTTTATTTTATTAGTTTTGTTTATTAATTGAAACTGTTACGTAGGCATGCTAGTCCTATTTTGAGCTAAATGTTTTCCTGTCTACTCCGTTGTTATTTATGTACTGTTCAGTTTTTACTTTTTCATTGCACAGATGTTACTTACTGTATGTTTCTACTTTCTACTTCAGTCTATATGTGTTATTTCTCTTCCATTGTTGTCTGTCAACATTTAACTTCTTTGGTGATAATAATCAGTAAATGTCTGAAGATGGTCTTGTAAGCCGAAAACCGGTTAACAATAAAAGTAATATTGTAGGACAAAAGAAAACTGGTGCATTTCATTTATTATTGCCTCCCGTGTTCATACATTTCTATGGAATCCGAAATGATCTTCCCCAAGGTCGGCTTCTACCAGTTTTCCATTCCTCTGTAAAGAATTCATGTTAGTATTTTGCAGCCGTGATTTATTAAGCTTATAGTTCGGTAATTTTCACACCTGTCAAAACCTGCTTTCTTTGGGATTGAAATTATTATACTTTTCTTGGAAGTCTGAGCGTATTCCGCCCGTCTGATACAACTTGCTCAACAGATGGTAGAGTTTTGTCAGGGCTGGCTCTCCCAAGGCTATCAGTAGTTCTAATGGAATGTTGTCAACTCCCGGGGCCTTGTTTCAACTTAGGTCTTTAAGTGTTCTGTCAAATTCTTCACGCAGTATCATATCTCCCACTTCATACTCATTTACGTCCCTTTCGATTGCCATAATACTGCTCTCAAGAACATCGCCCTTGTATAGACCTTCTATGTACTCCTTCCACCTTTCTGTTTTCCTTCTTTGCTTAGAACTGGTTTTCCCTCTAACCTCTTCATATTTATATAAGTGTTTCTCTTTTCTCCAAAGGTGTCTTTAATTTTCCTGAAGGCAGTATCTACCTTACGCCTAGTGATGTATGCTTCTAAATCCTTACATTTGTCCTCTAGCCATCCATGCTTAGCCATTTTGTACTTCCTATCGATCTCATTTTTGACAAATTTGTATTCCTTTTTGCCTGCTTCAGTTACTGCATTTTTATATTTTCTCCTTGCATCAATTAAATTTAATATCTCCTCTGTTATCCTAGGATTTCTACTAGCCCACCTCTTTTTACCTACTACCTACATGATCCTCAGCTGCCTTCACTATTTCATCTCTCAAAGCTACCCAGTCTTCTACTACCTTATTTATTTCCCACTTTCTTGTCAATCGTTCCCTATTGCTCTCTCTGAAACTCTCTTCAACTTCTGGTTCTCTGCCTTTTGCAGTTTATTCAGTTTTAATCGACAGTTCATAACCAATAGGTTGTGGTCAAGGTCCACATCTGCCCATGGAAAGGTATTACAATTGAAAACCTGGTTCCTAAACCTCTGTCTTACCACTGTATCATCAGTCTGAAACCTTCGAGTGTCTCAAGGCCTCCTCCACGTATAAAACCTTCTTTCATCATTCTTATACTAAGTGTTGGCTGTGATTAGGTTATGCTCTGTGCGATATTCTACAATGCAACTTCCTCTTTCATTCCTTACCCCCATTCCATACTAACCTACAACTTTTCCTTGTCTTCCTTTTCCTACTATCGAGTTCTAGTCCCCCATGACTATTAAATTTTCGTCTCCCTTCACTATGTGAATAATCTCTTTTTATTTCATCATACATTTTTTCAATCTCTTCGTCATCTGCGGAGCTAGTGGGCAAATGAACTTGTACTAGTGTGGTAGGCGTGGGCTTCGTGTTCGTCTTGGCTACAATAATGAGTTCACTATGCTGTTCGTAATAGCTTACTCGAGCTCCTATTTTTTTTATTGATCGTTAAACCTACTCCTGCATTATCCGTGTTTGATTTTTTATTTATAACCCTGTATTCACTTGATCAGAAATCTTGTTTCACCTGCCCCCGAACTTCATTAATTTCCATTATATCTAGCTTTAATCTATCCATTCCCTTTTTTAAATTTTCTAACCTACCTACCCGATTAAGAGATCCGATCCGCAGAATGCCAGTTGTGTTTCTCCTCGTAACGAAATCCTCCTGAGTAGTATCCGCCTGGAGATCCAAATGGGAGAATATTTTACCTCCGAAATATTTTACCCCACAGGACGCCTAAAGCTGCAATCCCTCGGGAAAAATATCGGCTGTAGTTTCCCCTTGTTTTCAGCCGTTCGCAGTACCACCACAGCAAGGTCGTTTAGGTTAATGTTACAAGGCCAGGTCAGTCAATCATCCGGACTGTTGCCCCTGCAACTACTAAAAAGGCTACTGCTCCTCTTCAGGAGTCACACGTTTGTCTGGCCTCTCAACAGACACCCCTCCGTTGTGGTTGCACCTACGGTGATGATGATGATGAGTCCCATACTTCTTTTCAGAGAGTAGGGGATATACGCGGTAGACCCGCGCCGCCTTACTAGGCAAGGTCCTAGTGGAGGTGGTTTGCCATTGCCTTCCTCCGACCGTAATGGGGATAAATGATGATGATGAAGACGACACAACACCCAGTCATCTCGAGGGAGGAAAAAATCCCAGATCCCGCCGCGAATCGAATCCGTGACTCCCTGCTTGGGAAGCGAGAACGCTACCGCGAGACCACGAGCTGCGGACTGCAGCTTGGCTACGGGACGGCTATCTGTATCGCCGAGACACGCAAGAATCCTCGCCATGGTTCAGGCGAGGGGTGGGGGGGTGAGGGGGTGGGGGGGAGGCGGAGGATCAGGTACGTATGTTGCATTTTGACAGAATTTTTTGTTTCCTTTGTTAAATTTGTGAATTCTCTACAGGCAGAAAATTTCCTGTTTAAACACGGTTCCCAGGTTCCTTTCCGTCCAGAGATGACTCATTAAGTACAACCCTCCATCTGAGTGCTGATGCTGAATGCGGGGAATGTTCGTGTGTCCATTGTGCCTCACGAGTTGGGTTAGCTTAAGTATGGTTAATTTAAAAACATTCGCTCTGAACAATGGACCAGACAGCACAGACTTCAACGTTACGGCAGGTTTAGTTCCGTAGAAATTTACAAATATGTGCTTACCGTATACATGTTACATACAGTTCAGTGGCCAGGTAAGGACGTGCTTTTTGTGTGACAAGAATGGTCATCTTCGTACCAATTGTCCGCATAGAGTTTTTCTTTTGCGACATTCTCTTGAACAGTGCCACAAATTAGCGGTGCAGAACTCGTCCCCAATAGAACTGAATCAGGGCCTGGGAGATCTGCTATTGATGCCCACCGCACGGATTTGAATTCGGCTGAGACTGGTTTTTCGCCGTTACGACTGGAGACGGGTTCTGATGTGTCTTCACATGGCAGAAATCCAAAACAAGAGACGGCGTACACAGGATGCGGATATGCTGATGTTGTTGCCCTGTCCTGCGCCCCCACCCCACTTCTCCTGAACCAAGAGCATCTGCTCATTCTCTGGATGGAAGGGATGGAGTTAGAATTATTGAACCGAGAGTAGAGATGGAAGGTTCTGGTGTTCGTTCTATTTCCACGGATGTTTCCGCTGCACCTCTCGAGATGTCGCAGCACTTGCTCTCGATTCCCTTGTCGCTTGTTCCGTTCGTTCCACCTGTTGAGTCACAGCACCCTCCTGTTCCTTTGTCTATTACTCCCGACGGCGGTTCTATTTTCTTGCTCTTAGAGAAGCCGAACTCGGAGGTAGTACCACAAGACGCCCAGTCTGCAGTCTTCTTATCCTGCTGACATGGGTCGGTCACGTTCGCTGTGGTTCCTCCTGTGCAGACAGCTTTCTATTCAGGGCCGGAAACGACTGACTTGGATGCGATCAAGGATATTCCCACCTCGTCGGCTGCGGAGGATACCTTTCCATATGTCCGATGTAAACAACGAATCCCGCCAGATAATGCTGTAGCAAAGTAAAAACAGAAGCATATAGGTTCGGCAGAACGCGGCAATAGCCGACCTCCTTCCTATTCGTCGATGGATGCGGCAATGGACTGTGACAGTGGAGGGTGAAATGATTTGTGTTTCTTTTTCCTTTTTACTTTTGTGCCGCTTACCCCTGTTTTTCTTCTAATTGATAACTCAAGTTTATACCTTTATTAACCTAATCGTTAATAGGCTTTAATCGGATTTACGTTTGGCGTCGTTACGTCAGTTTACTTACGAAATGGTTCAAATGGCTCTGAGCACTATGGGACTTAACTTCTAAGATCATCAGTCCCCTAGAACTTGTAACTACTTAAACCTAACTAACCTAAGGACATCACACACATCCATGCCCGAGGCAGGATTCGAACCTGCGACCGTAGCGGTCGCGCGGTTTCAGACTGTAGCGCCTAGAACCACTCGGCCACTCCGGCCGTCTTTACTTACGAGTCGTGTGCTAATAGTGTACTTCTGTAAGACATTTTATGAATCAGGATCCTCTCCTAGTATATCAGACTATTTTTAATGTGGCTCCTGAATGGGCGACGTGTGCCGCCTTACTTCATCGCGAGGGGGATAGGGCTTCCTCTTTTAGACCTCACCTTTGTGGTCTTACATGCACCGTCTGCTTCGGGTCATACAGTAGCGCGTTTGCGGTTCTCCAAAAATGAGGTTGTCTATCTTTTACACAAGCGTCCTCGGTTTCTCATATTAATTGTCGATTTTAATTGTGTTTTACGTCCTAGCAATCAGTCCCAACGTTACAATATTTGTCGTGAATTAGGTGAACTGGTTCGTTCGATTCTTTTACGTGACGTGTGGGAGCTGAATTATTCCACTTTCGTTAGATACACGTTTTTTATCTGCAATTCGTGTAGCAGTATCGACAGATTTTATTTATCTGATTGCTTACGTACGGTTTCTTGCGGTTGACGTTATATCCGTTTCCTTTTCTCACCAACGTGCTATGGAGCCTAGTGTAATGATTGAACTGCAACTTGCGAAACTGTTTCGGTCACAGTGGATGCTGAATGTGCAGGTCCTCACGGATAGCGTGCTGAACAACGTGGCTGAAGCAGTGTGGGAGCGTTGCCTCCCCTCCACTGTGCGCTGTTCTTCGCTGTTGATTTGGTTCTGCTCGAGCGTGGGACTTTAGGAAAACTAGTCTTCTTTTGCGTGAAGTGTATGAACGAGCGGGTGATGCTCCTCTACGGACACAATATGTTCGTCAATTTACATGAAAGCTGCTGCAGCTCCATCAGCATCCGATGGAGGGTTTGCAGGTCAAATCTAAACCTCGATCGGTTGTTGAAGGGAAACCGACATCGTTGTATCACCTGCTTCGGCATGAATTGCGACGTCGTCGTTCCTTCATTATGTCTTTCACAGTGGCTTCAGGCCGCCGCCAGGTGACTGAGCCTGGTGATATTGCTCGAGCTCTCCACAATACTATGTGGAACTACATACAGTCGATAACTATGTGAGACCCTTTCCCGATGATGCTCGCGGAGCCCTAAGTGTGACGACCAGACCTGCTGAGATTGTTGAATATTGGGCCACGTTTCAGGTAGATGAGATAGTTGCTCGTCTTGCTGCTTCTCCCTCGCGTAAATCACCCATTCCGGATTATCTCCCTAAGCAGTTTTATGTGCGCTTTTGGCCCTTCTTTGGCGCGACATTTATGACGATGTTAAATGTGGTTATGCAGCCGGGAATTGTGCCTGCAGACTTAAAGATGCGTAAAATAGTACTAATACCGACATAATCTGCCTATGTAACAGTAGATTCTTTTCTTCGTCTCAGTTTGCTTAATTTTGGCTATAAAACTGTTGCAAGGGCAATCAATAACCCGTTAGCCTCTCTAATGGCGAATGTGACTGGGAAGCATCAGAGTTGCCCTTCTGGTCGCTCGATTTTTGACTCCAATAGTGGCGTACCGGGATGTGATTACGGTTACTGCAGCCACTTCTGTTCACGGTTCCCTGGCTGTTCTAGATTTTAAGAAGGCAATTGTCCGTATTTCTCACAGTTATGTGGTCCGTGTGTTGGAGGTATTCGGTTTTAATCCTGAGGTTCGTGTAGTTATTTTCCACGTGTTTCACTGTATCACGACGAAGATACTCGTTCACGATCATCTGACGCCGTCGATCGCGACAAGTCGGGCTGTGTCACACGATTGCTCGCTTTCGATATCCTTAATAATTCTCTCTCTGTAACTACTGCTTCACCTTCTCTCACTTCAGTTAGGAGGAACGACCCTTTCTGGTGCGACCCTCATGGGTCTGGCGTATGCCTACGATGTGGTGGTTCTATACCTTGTTAAAGACGGAGTTAGATGAATATTGTCTAGTCTTTGGTGCACGACAGAATGAGGGCAAAAGTAAAAGTCTTTCACTTAAGGGCTTCGGTGATGTTCCAGTGACATGGGCTACTACTGTAGACCGACGAACGTTATTAGGGGTCATCGTCGATCGTCTCCCTGTAAAAATGGCGACGATTAATTGGAAAATTGCAAATGAAGAAATCCAGGGAGCCACCCTCGAACACTAGCGGCGGCAAGTTAAAATCCTCCAGAAAGTTCGCGTTTTTGATGTATATGTATTGTAGCATTTTACATTGCCCAGTTGGTCACGCTCCCTAGGATGATGGAAAAAGAATTGCACCCATTTTCTGGGCGTTTTATATGGAAAAGATTCATATTTAGGTTTTGCTATGCTATCAAAACTAAACCACGTAGCTAGGGGGTTCGGGAATCTCTGATATCGCGGCCACAGCTTCTGTATTATACATACGGAGCACGGTTTTGATTATTACCCAAGAGTCACATACTTTCACAGCTCGGCTGCTCACAGTAGTGCGTCTGCTGAGTCTTTATCCGCCGGTTGATTCTGGTCTCCTTAATTTTAAACAACGGCATGTTACAAAATTTCACCTACCCGTGAGCTATTTTGGTGCCGCTGCACTACGGCAGCCGGTACCATCGTCCCGGTCTTTGCTCGCTCACTGGAAAAGGGTGGTGTGTCCCACTCCCATAGACCTGTTGTCGATGTAGAACCTTTCCAAAACAGTGTGGAACAATGTTTGTCTCCCGGTTCATTAAATAGTAGTAACCTGTTCTTGTTATAGAGTCATAAATAGTTTGCTCTTATAGGTATAGTGCGTCATCGATTTACGTGCTGTAGACATTTGACGAAATGGTGCTGGCTCCGAAAAGAGCTGACTTTCCTTATCAGATCTGTTGTCACTGCCTACACCATTTCCATTGCTCTGCGGCCTGTAACTTTGTTTTTCTTTGAGAAAACGAGAAACGAAAAACAGTGCAGTAATAAGGCTGTTTGGTCGTTTTGTACGCTTCATGGTCGCTGGTGATGGCGGAGACGATCAATTGGCGTTACGTCAGTATACACATACTGCATACCGGTGCAGCCCGCATTTGCTCCGCTTTAAGGACTTCTTTACCAACATGCTTACCATTACGTTTTAGCGGCTTTCGATGAGGTCGAATGCGAGTGTTGGAGGCTTGTCATGACGTGCTCTGTAGCACAACTGCATAGGGAGGAATCGACGTACAGTACTGACTGATCGGTATTGGACAACTTAACAGTTGGATAGCTGGCTTTAGGGTCGGGTATAATGTTTTTTTTCTTTATTTTACAATTTCGTATTGCGTGATAAAAAAGAGCCTTAAAGCGTGTGGCTAGAAATAAAAAAAAGTCTTGGGATTGAATCTCACCTACGTCACTGTTTTGTCACTCCACTTTTTACCTAGCATTCAACTCTCAGTGACCTGAAGACTCATCATAAACGACACGTGCCTTGGATTCCACGTTACGCAATAGCTCAACTTCTCTCGGTTGGATAACTGGTTAGAGACATGGAAGTCACCTAAGTGACATCCAAATGATTGCAGTCGTTTCGGAACAACTGTGCGAGAAAAGCAAGAGGATCCAAAACCTGCGGTTTTAAATTCTTTATCCATGAAGTAAAGCACAGTCTGGGATGCAGCACTGCTTCGTTTACATGAAAAAGTTTTATAGCAGCACAGCATATGATTCAGCTTTCAGCTCTCTGCTGTCCATGAATCAAGCCCAGATGTGCACACGACTCCTTGCGTGGCACGGCGAAGGTGTCTGCTATAAAGAGTCCACTAGAAAGAATTACGGCGAAAACTCTCGACAATTCATCACAGTGCGTACTAAGCTTCACACGAGGTGTGCTGCTACACAAGCTAAACATGTATGTCGCACATGGCTTTTTCTTATTTGTTTCTCTTTTTCGTGCCACCTCAGCCGACTTCTGATACATATTGAATCACTCACACACACACACATACACGCATAATTCCCATACAATATCAGCAGTGGTTGAAACATATGACTCATATCACGATGCGCACCCATCGCTGGCATGAGACGTTGCTCAAAATGCCGTGATATTGCTGAAAATGCCGATTCAATGTGGAACACACACAGTTACTTAACACTGTGCTCTAAAATTTATTCAAAACGGGAACAGTGGTCCGCAAACAAATTAATACACCAAATTTATTTCTTGGAAATTTGTGGTAAGTTCTTATGAGACCAAACTGCTGAGGTCGTCGGTCCCGAAGCTTATGCACTACTTAATCTAACTTAAATAAAATTACGCTAAGGACAAAACGAAAACCCATACCCGAGAGTGGACTAGAACCTCGGACGGTGGGAGCTTGACAAGACGCCTCAGACTGCACGGCTACTCCGCACGACTACCAACACTGTCTGGGCATAGTTACTTCATATTTAATGCTACTGGGAAGCCGGGGTTAGCCACGTAAGGCGTAACACCCCTTTCATTTCGTGAGCCGTTACATATATCGAAACAAGGTTTTCGGTAAATGTTACAGCGTCGAGGGCACGTACGTTTTTGATCGGTTAATGTTTTTAGCGCTGGTAACAGCTGCGATATTGAAGTAAGTACGCGTTTTAAATGGGACCGTATTATTTTTATAGCTGCATCCGATAGCTCTTGAGAAAATTACAGTTATATAGCGTTTGGTAATGTTGACGTAAGAACCCGTCATACAAAATTTGAGAAATATTCTGGAATTTGAGAGTACGGTATTTGCAGTGCTAACACTGCCGATGCACCTCGAACCAGGCTGCGTGGTTTGTTTACCGAAAGGTAGGCCTGCACTATGAGGGCAAAGCTTTATTTTTCAGTGAATCAAATGTTGACCTAGATGTAGGTTCATCTATGAATGTTGTATACGGAAATACGACATAGGCTAGAATCTACAGTATCACAATCGGCTTAAGGAAAACTATTTCACATTCGTGTATCCTTCCAGATTCACGCGAGCTGAAACAGATAAATCAACTGTTCATCCTTCAAGAGTAAAAAGGTCTTACACGCTGGAAAAAACTACTACTGTATTAAATATCTAAATTTTGATGGAAAATTTGACCCGCGTTTCCCTGTACGTGGCTATTTGTTTCTTAGAGATAAAATACGAGGATTGCCCAGAAAATAACGCACCACTATTTTTTCGTAGCCGAAAACAATGCTACGGATGCGCAACGTTATGTATGTATTATTTGAAGTGTCCTAAATGAGCGCGCCAAGCTTCCAACACTTCCCGACGGATAACGTAGCTGCAGGTCAATTTAAAAATGGCGTCTATAGGTGATGTACATTACAAGCAGCGTGTCGTCATTCGGTTACTCACTGCAAAAAAAGAAACTGTTGGGAATATTCACAAACGTTTGTGTGAAGTCTATGGCACATATTCTGTCGAAAGAAGTCCAATTAGTCGCTGGGCAAGGAGGATAAAGTCACCAGAAGTCGGTTCGGCGGAGCTCCACGATTTGCAGCGGTCGGGGAGTCCATCCACGGCTGTCACACCTGACATGTTGCGGCGAGCTGATGAGGACAGGCGCATTACGACGTAGCAGAAAAGGAAATGTGGATGCAGTTATCCAAACTCTTGGATATTGAAAAGTGTGTGCAAGATGGGTCCCGTATTGTCTAACGGTGAGTCACAAATCGCAGAGAAGAAACATTTGTCTTGATTTGTTGGAGCTGACGCGGAGGTCCTCTTGTCCTGGATTGTGACTGGTGATGAGGCCTGGTTTTGAGCTCGAAACAAAACAAAACGACAGTCGATGGAATGACGCAATTCCCGCTCCCCACAGAAGAAAGTATTCAGAGCAACTGCTTCCACGGGTAAGGTCATGATCACCATGTTCTGGAGCTGTGAAGTTGTGATTCTCGTTAATGTGATGCCAAGAGGCGGTACCATTAATTCATAAGCATACGTCAACACATTAACAAAACTCAAGACGCCCTTCCGGCGACTTCGGCGCCAGAGCAACCCTGGAGATGTTTTGCTGCATCATGATAACGCTCGGCCCCACACAAGCGCCTCTAAGACTACAAGTACTATGGGACTTAACATCTGAGGCCCCTAGACTTAGAACTACTTAAACCTAACTAACCTAAGGACATCACACACAGCCACGCCCGATGCAGGATTCGAACCTGCGACAGTAGCAACAGCGCGGTTCCGGACTGAAACACCTAGAACTACTCGGTCACAGCGGCCGGCTCCCACAAAAGTCTGAGGACTGCTGAACACATCGCAAAACGAGGTTGGACAGCCGGCCGCGGTGGTCTAGCGGTTCTAGGCGCTCAGTCCGGAACGGCGCGACTGCTACGGTCGCAGGTTCGCATCTTGCCTCGGGCATGGATGTGTGTGATGTCCTTAGGTTAGTTAGGTTTAAGTAGTTCTAAATTATATGGGACTGATGACCTCAGTAGTTACGTCCCATAGTGATCAGAGCCATTTGAACCATTTTTTTGGGGGGTTGGACAGTGTTACCCCATCCACCCTACAGACCTGACCCAGCCGCATCGGGCCTCCACTTGTTTGGGCCATTAAAGGATGCCATCCGTGGAAGACGTTTTGAGGACGATGAGGAGGTGATTCAAAGACTGAAACACTGACCCCGCTACCTGGAAAAGGACTGGTACCGATAGGGCATACATGTGTGTAATTCTCATTATGTTCAATAACGAACTGTTGAAGAAAAAAAAATAGGTGCACAACTTTCTGATGAACCCTCGTACTTGTTGTCGTACAACTGTCTCTACCTGTAATGTTATAAATTGTATCATATTGAATACATTCAATAAACTAAACATTTTAAGAAAAATAATTTGGTGGCCAACTGCACACCGCAAAATAGATATTCTTCTTAACGAAATGTCGTATCATGCTGAACGTAATTGCGTACTGACAGTGTTACACGCTACGTCAATATACACTGTCTACTTATTTGAAATTGAAATGCGTTTCGTACACACGTAAATGAAATAAACAATTTATTACAAATAATTTGGTAAGCACCGAAACACAAAATTTTGGTCTTCCAAAGACATAACTCTATCCTTTATTTAAGCATATGTTAAAACAATGGACCATGGAGTAAACGGCACATATGCAATCACCGTTCAACAGAACGATGAACAGATGAAATTACAGTGGATGATGTGGTAGAGCACGCACTGGCAATTCGACAACACTTATCGCTTGGTTCAGCTGGGACTTTGTCAGAGACTGCATCTTTGAGTGTTTCACAAAGAAAGAAATCAAGAAGAATCAAACTGTGGGACATCGCAAGCCACTTTACAACCGAATTTCGTCCTATCCAACGTGCAGGAAGTTCTCATTCAGTATCGGCGTTGCAACAATGGACGATTGAGCTGAACAGCAGTCGTGTTGCAGCCACATACACCCTCGAATATACAGAGGTAATTCTTCTAGAAGAATCAGCAGAATGTTCTTCAGAAAGTGTGCATACGAATGTCCATTTGGAACGCCTGAGGTGAAGTAATACACCACAATGTAATTCCCTACAATGCCGCACCATACGTTTACGTTCAACGTCCGTTGATGTTGCACCTGGTGAAGCCTGTGTGGGTTTTCGGCTCCCCGGTAGTACATGTTACCCTAAATTTATATTAGTGACGTTACTAAATGCAGAAGAGCGAACAGTCAAATTTCTGTACGAAGTTCAAAATCACGGTCGTCGAGTGCCTGATGTAGTGACAGATGATAGGGACGGAAATTATGTCGATGCAGGATGCGTATGACACACTTTTTGATGATTCCACATTCCATGCCAATATTTTCGTCCCCCTATGCCGTTTCATTAGCCTCGTAGACAGAACAGCTTGTGTTCTCTGCAAGTTGGAGTCTTCTTTGTTGTCCACTTTTTGACGTTCAAACAGCCTGTCCGCATTAGTGTCTTAATAATTCGTGCAATTTCCTGACGCGTCTGACATTGGTAATCTGGATAGATAGACTAACACCGCTGTACAGTTTTTGCTGGGTTTCTTTTATATTCACCCTGTAAAAGTAGACCATCCAGCTTCTCCTCATTGATGTACGTGTCTGCAAGCAGCGAATGTTGAAAAAGAAATGAGCGGCCTACAGCGCAGACAAGTAAACAGGAAACAATCTTGACATTCTGAGAGGGCGTAGCACGAGAGCCCTGCTAGGCAGTGTTTGCATCGCTAATGCCGATTCCGGCCACCGTGCTCTCATATTTTGGGATACTTCTAGAATTTTCTTACGACAGGTTTCAACGTCAACATTAACAAACGTTATATCACTGTAACTGCCTACTCAAGAGCTGCCGAATGCAGATATAAAAAGTGTACTGTTCCATTTAAAAAATGTACTTGCTTCGATATCTCCGTTGATACCAGCCCTAAAAACGATAACTAAATAAAAACATATGTGCCTCTCAACGCTCCAACATTTGCCGAAAATCGCGTTTCGATTTGTGTAACCGTTCACGCTATAAAAGGGGTGTTACGTCTGACGTGACTCACCCTGTATACTGAAACCATATCCCGCAGTTCTGTGAGTATGTTCTGACTGATCTCAGAAACTCTTCGAGGTGTTTAGATATGATTTTCATTAATGGATAGAATGATTTATGAAGGAGGTTTGTGTACATAATTTATAAAAGTTTCCAGCAAATTAATCGCCGAAAAACGATTACATTGCTATCTATCCCTGAATGGCAGAACTCCTTGGAATCCCAGTCGCCCACGTGCCCTTACCCTGCAGTCGAGCAGCTTTGCGTGGGAGAGGGTGCTTGGTTCTGATGTTATGTGACAGAGTGTACCTGCTTCTGATGATCTGTGAGAGGCTGCTTGCTATTGATCTGTGACAGAGCGGCTTCCTACCAATGTTACATGGAAGAAGTTGCGTTGTGGAAAATTCTTCTTACTGGTTTTATGTTGTGGAGGGGACTTTATAACAAAGTTTCGTATGTGAAGGTGCTTCGCACCATGTCCCATGGCAAAGAGTGCTCTGTACCCTTTGTGCGTGGCAATGAGATCATTGTTCCAATGTTTTGTGGCAGAGCATGCTTCCTGCTAATGTTGCTTCGTAATGATGTTACATTAGGAAATGAGTTGAAAAGTCTCACTGAAAATGTAGCTTCCACTTGAAAGGCGCAGGATTTGGGATGGCAGCTACTGCCTGTGACCTGTACGAAGCTCCGTTGCATTTGCGCAGACTGTGAGATACAGACATTGCAGTCAGTCGGCCAGCAAGTGGCTGTCGCCCGCGCTGATCTGACGTTACAGTCGACACACAGGGCAGCGCAGCAGCTGCCAGCTCCTATCATTGCCACGAGATGTCGCTCCAAATTTCAAATAAATATAGAACGTATAACAAATCTTCCTCCTGGAACTTTTCTGGTGTGTAAAAATTAAATTGTTTAAGTTATATAAAAGTGAAGCCTTAAAAAACTATTGTCATGCTAAAAAGTCGTCCACCCATAGACACATAGCGCTACCCATGTGAAAGTGGGGCAAGTGGCTAGCAGTTTATAACTTTTCCCGGTATCGATTTTCTAAAATGTGTGTGTGAATTAATAATGGGCCTAACTTCTGAGGTCACCGGTCCCTAGACTTACACACTACTTAAACTAACTTACGCTAAGGTCAACAGACACACACCCATACCCAAGGGAGGACTCTAACCTCCGGCGGGAGGCGCCGCGCAATTCGCGACATGTCGCCTCTAACAGCCACTCCGCGTGGCTTGATTTTCTATATGGTATACTTGCACACCACCTAACTTTTGTTTATTCTCTTTACCCCAGTACACACAGAACACTGGTAAACACAACACAGTAACTGTTCTGTAAGTTGTGCAATAGTTTACACCACCTACAAGCAATTGGTAGAGCACAGCAAAGCACACTTTAAACAGTATTTGTTAGCTTTTAGTACATTTAGAAAATCTTCCAGAGAGTCAAACACACCATTCATTCTGTCGATATAAATCGAGCATACCCTTCTGATAATTCTATGTTCCTTAGCCACAGGATATATGAATATCTGCAGGCTATCTGTGCCATCCTCTCCACCAATCTCCTTACAGCATGCTTGAGGTACGACGGTCACATTGTTAAGATATCTGTGTATACTCAGACGATCTCAAATAAGCCGAGATTTGTTAACGTTTACAAACTTTCACATATCTTACTTCTCACATCACAGACACGCAGGCTGTGCTTGTATCAGTTTGCTGCCAGAGCGGATGGCACGCAAGAATCTATATCCGCATACACACACATGCTCCGCAAGCCACCGGATAGTATATAGCAGAGAGTGCCGTGTACCACTACTAGTAATTTCCTTTCCTATTCCACTCCCAAATAAAGTGATGGAGGAACGACCATTTATATGTCTCTGTGAAGTTCCTTATTTCGCTTATCTTGTTTTCATGGTCCCTATGCGAAATGTAAGTTGGTGGAAGTCACCTACAAATGATGTTCTCTACGTTTTCTGAATAAGGTTTCTCGGAAAGAACGTCGTCTTCCATCCAGGGATTTCCATTTGAGTTAGGAAAGCATCTCCGTAATGCTCGTGTGTTCACCGAATCCATCGGTAACAAATATAGCAACAGCTGCTTCGATGTCTCCCTCTAATCTGAACTGAAAAGCAGCACACTATTAATACCGTCTTCAAACATTACATGATCGTTTTTCCTACGCACCTTCATTAACTTAAGCTATTCTAAGTTCAGAGTAAGCTGTCATTAATCACAAGAAATAGTATTTATCTCTAACTCAGTCTGTATTCTTATACTATACACTATAGACTATATACTACATACTATAGCGTCTTCAGCAAACAACCGTATATTTCTGCTCACCCTTCTCACAAACTATTACTTTATGCATACGCAGAACAACGGCGGCCGTATCACACTTGCACATGGGCACTCCTGACGATACCCTTGTCCCTGATAAACACTTGGCATGGTGGGCAGCCTACAGGATGCTGTTACTTAAAAAGTCTTCGAGCCACTCACGTTTCTGAGAACCTATTTCGTATGCGTGGGCCTTCGTTACCAGTCTACAGTAGGTCATCATGTCAAATGTTTTCCGGAATTGTAGGAATATGGAATCTCTTTGTTTTCCATCAACCACGGTTCGCGGGATATCAGGCAAAAAAAGGGCAAGAAGAGTTTTGTACAACTGACGCTTTCTAAATCTGTGCTGCTGATTTGTGGGTAGAAGCTCTTCTCTCTTAAAGAATTTACAATACTCTCAAGAATTCTCCATTACACTGATGTTAAGGATCTTTGTGTGTAATTATTTGGGTTCCTTCTTTTACCTTCCTTATATACAGGAGTCATCTGTGCTCTTTCCCAGTCGCTTGGAACTTCGTGCTAGGCAAGGGATTCACGATAAATTCACTCTAAGTAAGAGGCTAGTGGGCAGATTACCCACAGTGAAACTGAACTACGTTTCCTGCCGGACCTAGAGGCTTATTTATTTTCAACTCTTTCAGTTGCTTATCCGCTCTAGGGATGCCTGTTCCTATGTTCTACAAACGGGTGTGTGTGCGACGGTCAAACGATGGTAGGACTGTATAATCCTCCTGTGCGAATAACATTTTACCCCAAAATTTAAACTTCAGCTTTAGTTTTGCTGCTTTTTATTGCAGCATCAGACTGATCAATGAATGACTTGATAGAGGCCTTTGACCCGCTTATAGATTTTACATAGGCCCAGAATTTTATCGGGTTCTGAGCAAGATATTTCCCTAAGGTATTACGTTATAAATGTTGTATGCTTTGCACATCGATCTTTTTACAGACGCACGAATCTCTACTAAACTTTGCCTATCATCATTTGTGCATTCTCTTTTGACCCGAGAGTACAACAGTCTTTCCTGCCTTGGCAGTTTCCGAATTCTGTTATTAAACCACTGCGGTTTTTTCCGTCGATAATCCACTTAAGAGGCACATACTTCTTTAGAGGGCGATTTACAATCATTTTAAATTTTGTTCATAATTCCTATACGTCCATCATACTGGATCTTGTCTAAGTACGATGCTAACAACAGGCTTAACTTCTCATTCCAGCATAGTCTCCTAGCCTTCTTGATGACTATTCAGTAAGCATCGTCGCTAGGATAATGATTATGATCATTAATCCCTGTCTCTTTATTGACACTGTCAATATGGTCAGCTACATTTCTAGCAAAAAAATCTAAAGCAATTTCATTGCGTGTGTGTTGCAAAACAAGCTGCTCAAGATAGTTCTCGGGAAAAGGGTTTACAACTACTTCACTCCACTCTCCATCCGCACTACCTGCAATGAATCTTTAGACGTAACATTCTATACTCGACAGGTTAAAGCCGTCGCCAGCTAAAATTGCACGCTTGGATATTTTTGCGCTACTCAGTGTAGACTTACTGTGGGAAATTGTACAACTGTTACGAACTGAAATGTGTGATTCATTTAACTATGACCTACATGGTAAATTTTCTAAGTTGATTTCTGCATAACCTACCGTACCCGCCACATATTAATTAATGGCAAAGAGACAACACGGTGGATAAAAAAAAAAAAAAAACAGATAAGAAAGCACTGGAAACCATTCTGAGGAAATATAAAAATCATGTCGCTTCACGGAATTGGCTGACGTTATAATGATATTTCTAATAGATGAGTTGCCTGGAATATTGCGGTAACTCTGGGTAGACGACTGTTGCCTGATGGACGTGGATACAAGGGAAGGTAATACTGCGACTTCTAACAAAATGGAGATGTGCTAGCACGTGACATCAAACCAAGGCTTCTGTGTACATGAAGTCTACCAAGAAAACAGCAATGAGTTTGCGGACAAAGAAAAGGTAACAGGAATAAGTGGTTTAATGTAGATGAGCTCCAGATCCAGAGTAAATTTATATAAAAAATTTACACAGAAAGACAAAAAATCCATGCACCACCAATCAGTTACCCGAGTGCGACGGAAATCGGTAGGCATTACGCTCATGTAGAGACAATGAAATGATTGTCAGTGCAGAAAAAGTGGACGGTTTATTCCAGAGAAAGAGCTTCACAAACTGAGCATCTCAATAACATGTTCGTCCACCTTTGGCCCTTATGCAAGCATTGATTGACAGAGTTGTTGGATGTCCTCCTGAGGATATCGTGCCAAATTATGTCAAACTGGGCCGTTAGATCGCCAAATTCACTAGACGGTTGGAGGTCTCTGCCCATAACGTTCAAAACGTTCTCGATTGGGGGGAGGTCCAGCGACCTTGGTGGCGGAAGTAGGGTTTGGCAAGCACGAAGACAAGCAACAGAAACTCTCGTCATGTGTGGGTTGGCATTATCTTGCTGAAATGTACGCCTAAGATTGCTTGGCATGAAGGGCAACAAAGCGATCCAAAGGGTTCAGCAGGAGTACCGGCTCTCTCCCCAGCTGAGAAGTTTGGAGCAGTATTGTCAGAGCCGTCCCACCAGGTCGGGGTTCTGACTATCTAACACACCAATTGGACAGAATTTGGCACGATATCCCAGAGGCGGACTTCCAACAAATCTATCAGTCTGTGCCAAGCCAGTAACTGCTTGCGCAGTGGCCAGAGGTGGACCAGTGCGTTACTCACTCGCTCATTTTGTAGAGCTCTTTCTCTAGAATAAATCATCCAATTTTTTCGAAACTGTGCCTGCCGGAGTGGCCGAGCGGTTCTAAGCGCTGCAGTCTGGAGCCGAGCGACCGCTACGGTCGCAGGTTCTAATCCTGCCTAAGGCATCAGTCCCCTAGAACTTAGAACTACTTAAACCTAACTAACCTAAGGACATTACACAACACCCAGCCATCAAGAGGCAGAGAAAATCTCTGACCCCGCCGGGAATCGAACCCGGGCGTGGGAAGCGAGAACGCTACCGCACGACCACGAGATGCGGGCAAACATTTTTCAACATTCTTAATTCTATAAAGTATTTTATGCGATTAATGCTATATTAAAATTTTTAAACATTTTACACAGATTCTTCTTCCTATGTTTTTAATTATTCACCTGTAAACCGTGTGGACACTGTCAACACACTTTAACAGGGACTACACATTTATGAGACATAAGTGTTAAATAAAATCTGGAGAAAATTATTTTTCTCAATCCGAGATACTACTCTCCACAATATTGACCAACACAGATATTGTCTAAGTAGGATAGGCTCCTATGAACGATGTTACGCCACAAGTCTCAAGAAAAAGAATCAGTGTACTCAACAGACTTAAACCACAGCCCATTACAGATAATGCTCCTTAAAGTACAGATAGTATACTATGTGTACAGAAAAGAAAACTGAAGATGGAGAAACTCCAAGTGAAAAGCATATAACCCAAAGTTGTGACAAAAATTTTTCAGAAAGATCAACGTAAGTTGCTACGGGAAAAAGAACAAACCAAAGCAGAAGTGGACATGTAGCTTAACACAGTATAAGCCACTTGGAGAAGGAGTCATATCGGCTTTTACTGTATATTCCAGCGGAAAAAGGGGTTACGTTGGATTGTTAACAGAAAATGATGGGTACTAGGACGTTTACTATTTTGGACGATTTATGAGAAATCTTTTGATAAACCTACATCAACATTCGGATCTGCTTCAAAAGGATTATTGTATCTGAATGTAATGGTCTCGACGAGGTGCAGCTAACATCAGAAAATGTATCAACTGAGCTGAAAACTGACGGAATAGCTACATAGAGGGGGAATCACCTAAAGTTTACACAGCTAATATTGTGAAAATGGAATGTGCTTCTGATGTGCAGTTTTTAAAGAATGGATTGGCAGTCGGGTACTCGTATTATTAGCCAAATAAGACACTATAATAATACTTATAAAATATACTTTTTGTACAAACATACACTTTTGTGAACAGAATCATGCCCATTTACATTAACAGACTAAAAGTAAAGTAAATTAGAATGTCAGTGATGATTATTGCAGGATTATATTGCAAGTCGTTACGAGAAATCGTATTTTCAAAAGTTTTACACCGACAATTGTTTGTACCATCCATCGTGCGTTGTTGCTAAGTATTATGTTATGTTTGCTTACAGTTTTCTTGTGTGTTTTCTGAGTGCATTGCGATTTGCTAGTCAGATAGCATGTGACACTGTCTGATAGTGTGTCAAAGCAGCAGGTCGTGAGTGGACGGTAGGTTTCACCAGCGCAGAAAAAGCCGAAACGGTCGTGGTGGATGCAGAGTGTACGAAGAATGCAGTTCGTTCTTGTTCGGTGTATGCAGCAAGAAATTACAACAAACGTCAGATATCTCTGCAGTTATTTATCAAACTCTTCAACCATTTACCTCAAAGTGGTAACGTAACTCCTAGACAACGCAACAGAGGGAAACAAGAGAGGATAGAATAGGGGGAAATCAATGCTCTCGCTGCTGTTGCAGTCGATTCGCACGTTAGCTCTCGGGAAATCGCATGAGAAAATGGCATAAGTCAGGCAAGTGCTTACGCTTTCTCCATCGACATAGGTTACATCCCTACCACATCTCCCTCCATCAAGAGCTGCATGGAAACGATTATGAGACGCGTCTTAACTTTTGCAGATGGGTATTAACACAGGCTATTGCAGATGTAGGTCCCTATCATGCATATTGTTTAGTGGAGAATTCATATTTACTAATCATGGCCAGACACACAATGTTCCTCTGCAGACTAGGATGAATGCGTGGTAACAATGTGATGGCTGTCCAGTGCATAATGGACGATGTACTGCAACGTAACCTACGAATTCTTTCGAAATCGTTGGACTGAACGCAGAGCACCTCTACCTTTGCCGCCTGTTGCTGTCCAGCTGTTCCGAGAAGTCTGGGAGAATTCTTAGAACACCTGAACGGCTTCAGCTAAGCCAAGTTGCTTTTATCGTTACGTCGATGACACCTTTATCATCTGGCCCCATGGTCGTGGAAAATTAGAGGAGAATTCGTAGAACACCTGAACAGCATTCACGGCCACATCAAGTTTACGATATAAGTCGAGACAGATAGTGCATTGACCTTCCTTGACATCCTCGTTGGACGGAAAACCAATGGACACCTCAGCCACAGTGTCTACAGGAAACCGACACACACAGATCGATATCTGCACGCTCTCAGCCACCACCCTCCGGCACAAAAACGTGGCGTTCTGAATACCCTCGTCCATCGTGCTTAAGTCGTCTCAGACGCCGAAAGTCAGCCACTAGAACTGAGCCACCTCCGAAACGACTTCCTGGAAAACGGGTACAGCCACGGACAGGTGTCACAGGATTATATCTGGTGTGACACGCAAGAAACACACCAACAGAGAAGAAAACACCACCTAAGAAGAAAGCAAGATACTTGTGTATTTGCCTTTCTGTGGTACAGTGTCGGGAAAGATTAACCGGCTCCTGAAGAAACGTAACATTTCATCGGTGTTCAGGCCCCCAGAGAAAAATCGACTTCTCATGAGGCCTGTGAAGTACGATCTAGGGCTTAGAACGCGTGCAGTGTACAAGATACCACGTCAGTGCGGCTGTTACAACGTCGGCCAATTAGTACACACTGTGGAGCAACGCCGGACGGAACACAAGAGGTGCTTACGCCTACACTATCCAGAAAAAGCAGCAGTGGCAGATCGCGCCTTAGAAAATGGACACCGAATTCTATTCGGCGAAACATCTGTCGTTATGAGGACGAAGGGATTTTGGTATAGCGACATAAAAGAAGCTATTGAAATAAAAACCTCTGAAAATACCATCAACAAGGACTGCGGTTTGCAGCTCAGCACAGCCTGGGACCTGGCCATTGCGAGGTTAAAACGGGCCCGACGGACACGGGATGGAAACATTACCAAATATGGCGAGGAAGATAGCACTAGTGATGTCACAGCCAGCAGTGCGGATATATAACGACGCGTCCACGGCGACACAAAAGTCATTCTTACCACTTGACAAAGACTGAGGAGAGCTCGGCCGAAAGCTCGTGGGATTTTAAACACCTGACGTGGCTGCAAGCCCTAGAAAACTTGTAAGGGTTACTTTTCAGCACGTCGTGTTCGGAAGGAGGTACGCCATGGTCGCATTGAAGGTTTCACTCAACGCAGCTTACTATTGCTCACTTCAAGTCATTGAGTCTCCAACAAACACATCTTATTTTGGATGAAAAATGAGGTACCGTCTACAGGGGGACTGAATAGTGAGCAGGAGACGAAAGGGAGCAAACCTGTTTGGCAGCCGCATCAGCGATCCATTTCCATGGATTCCTGTGTGTCCTGGAAACCAGCAGAAAGTTTTATACTTGTCCTGTCTTTCCAAGAGAAGCAGAGCATCATGCACTTCTTGCACCATCTGATCTGGTAGGTACATCTGATTAATAGCGAGAAGGGTGCACTGGGAATCTGAGTTGATGAGGAATGTCTTGCCACAACGCTGTCTCATTTGCTCCACCGCCCTCCACTCCCCACTCGGGGGATATGCCCCTGTTGACAGCCCAAGAACCTTGTGGTGAACGACATCCAGCGTTTCAACGCATGAAGAACTTGGCATCCGTATACAAGCTAGTGTCGCACAGAGGCTTATTAAAGTTTAAATTGATCCTTCCCTGGTAGGTCCCCGAACCATATGACTGGTGCATTTAATGATGTTTACAGCTTTAAGGCATCTTATCTTAAGTTTGTTAAGGTGCAGCAGCCACGTTAACTTCTCATCAAAAGTGAGACCCCCATATATCACCCTTTCCTTAAAAGTGGTAACACTATCCTCAGTGGCAAAAAAGGTAAAGTAAAAAGAAACAGGGAGCGATTCAAATCAACATAAATCGTTTTCTCCAAAGATAATCGAAAACTTTTAATGATAGACCATTCCTCCAGCCTCCAGATAGTCAAATGCAATTGCCGAGTAGCTGTTGGGAGGGTGGAGAACACACAAAAGATGGAGAAGTCGTTCCGAAACAAGGAACACTGTACAGGACGTTGTACTGTGGACAAAATACTGTTGATCGTAATGGTGAACACTGTTACACCTAAAATACACCATAGAAAGATGCCGTTCTCCTACCAAAGACAGTCAGCCACGAAATTCTCGACCTTGTCCCGAAAATACCCTTCAGACAGAAGAGGATGAATGATTGTGGGGAGACGTCCACGGAAACCCCTATGGAGAGCTGCAACAAAATGTGTTGCCTTCAGGTAGTATAGTAGGCATTTTCCAAATCGAGGAATACACCGAGGAAGTGTTGCTTACGGAGGAAAGCTTTTCGAATAGCGGCTTCGAGAAGGGTCACGTTATCGAGTGTAAAGTGATACGCCCTGAACCTGCACTGGAAACGACAGAGTAGTGACTTTGTTTCGAGAACCAACACTAGGCGTTGGTTGACTATTAAGCACCATTATCTTTCTTATGCAGCTTGTGAGACTGACTCTACGATAACTACCGGCGTTAGTCCGGTCCTATGCTAGTTTTAAAATAGGAATTAAAATAGTTTCTTTCCATGAGTTCGGAGAGTCTCCTGTCATCCAAAGTACGTTAGAGAGCTGAAGCACGACCTCCTCCGACCGTAGAGAGCTGAAGCACGACCTCCTCCGACAGTGAGTTGAACAGTTTCAACATGTTGCATATCACCACATCGTGACCAGGCGCATTATCAGAAGGTGCTGATAATGCAGAAACCAACTCCCAAGGAGAGAAGGGATGGTTGTATTCGTGCGCAGAACAGAAATCAAATCTCTCAAAAATAACGAAAACTAAACTGTGGGTAGAATCAGCCGAAATGTTCTCATACGATTCAGCGATTGTGTAAGCAATTTTTCTCGGCGATGTTAGGATACACACCTGCTCTCGTACAGCTACCGTTGGTGGTCGTGTCTTCTGCCGTGATATACTCCTAATGGCATCTATACTTTGGTTACTGGAATGGACCTATTGATGGGTTTCAGGAAACGTTTCAAGACCTCTTCTCCCTTGTCGAATTATTCACGTCACCTGCATCCTCACCATACGAAGGGTTGCAAGATTCGTACCTGCAAGACACTATTTGAACCAACGAATAGTACTCTCTTGTCCCTGATAGCAGGACGACACTAATCAATACACCAAGAGACAGGTTGCCTGCCAAGTGTTCCGTTTGACCTGTGGATGGATGCAATTGCGGCATGGTGAATCACCGCTGTAATGTGAACCACCCAGTCTTGGACGCCTTCAAACTGCTCGAAAACAGCTAACTCCCTGCAAAGTATCCAGTCCATTCTTCAAGGATCTGCTCCATTTGACAGATGGATCCATGAAGAGAAATGGACGCTGCCATGAAGGTCGTCATCCACTTCAAACTGAAAATTGTTTGCAAGATCTGTAGGTGTAGACGACCCCATAGTGATGTTGAAATGCATAGTTTGGCCCATATGTCTGTAGATAATGACAGATACTCAAGTATCCCACCCCAGGGGTGAGTGGTGTTAGATCCCCATAGTGCACTGTGTGCATGAAAGTCTCCTGAAAGGCGAAAGGATCAGGGAAGTTCAGCGATAAAATGTGTGAGGATCTCACTGCCAATGGTCTCATAGGACGATAGGAAAACAGAGCACAACGTGATATTAACAAGGGCCAGTGATAGCTAGTAGCATTGTGGTTAAGAGCGCAGTTGAGGAGTGGAATGCGTTTTTGACGAACACAATTACCTCATGTTTCGTCATGTCACCAGTAAGGTAGTCTTTCCTGTGGAGGTGATAGCCTCCACGTAAAGGTGCATCAGTAGCTTTAAAATGGACTCTCCTGGAGGCAGAGGGAAATAGGTCTTACCTGTATGAGGAGTCTCAGTTTCGCTGGAGTATGGTAGCCATTTCAATGACGTGGGTTTAATTTACCCCTATCGTTGTGCCAGGGAGGTATGGCAAAAGCAGGGAGGTTTATGGGTTGCCATGGTCTGATGACTAGGCATCTAACTCCATGACGATGTCCTCTCATCAGTCAGAGATCTGGTAGCGCCTGGGACATCCTTGGAGTTGAACGTTGTGACCCTTTCCCATCGAGGATGATGGGGAAAGAATGAGGGGCGTTGTGCTTTTGAGTTCCTTCTCAATGCTCACAGAGTAACCTTTCTATTTTGTCGTAGCTGCCTGGACCGCTGTATCTTTACTCACTTTGCTTTGGCAAACAAAGGAGAAAGTACAGGTCCTGGTGATGGATAATGGCTTAACAGACGTCGTCTGCGTCAAAGCGTCTACCTTGGAGGCAGGTTTCTTCACCAATTTAGCAACAGAAGTAGTTAAGAAGGGAGATTTCGTCGAATTGCATTCTTTTTCTGTTTCTGCGTAGGATACAAGCTTGATCGCCTTTATTTCCTCAATATCCCGCTCCTCAGAGAAAGCTGGGCAGTCTCGCCTCCAGTATGGGTGGCTCTAAGTGAAGTCAATGCACACTGCTGTAGAACTGCATTCAGTATCTGATTCATTTGCTCCTTTTCCACATTTCTCGCAAGTCGCCGCTCTTCTGCAGCTCACCGTTGTGTGGCTATATAGATGTAATTTGAAACACCTCATATGCTTTGGTATATAAGGCCTAATTCTATATCGGATGAACTCTGCTAAGATACATTCAGATAGCGTTTGAGGATTCAGGGTCACAATGACGGTGGGAGTCTTCGTAATCCCTCCATTATTCCTTCACACCCATTGCTCCTCATAGACTTTCCCCTGTGATTCTCATTCAGGTTTCGATCTATGGTTTAGGTTGGGGGGGGGGGGGGGGAGTTGTGCAACTCAACGACTATGTCACCGTCACACAGTTTTCTTGACATCCTAAGAAGCCCCACCTCCTTCTACCTGTCAGTTTCAGTTAACAACAAACCATTTCGCATTCGTTTATGAATATGGAAAGGTGGTAATATTTTAAACGTCCCTCCTCCCTCTTGATCGCTAGGAAAACATTCCAATTTACGGCTTCTTGAGCCCCTTTACTAGAGTCAAACTGATTATCAGGAGGAATAGCCTACCTCATTTGAGTGGATGAGTAAACTTGAGTACTCCCAAACGGTACACCCATCGCATTGGGAGTGGAAGTATTGATCTGAGTCACCACTGTGTTCTCACGAGGAGCTGGGGACATGTTGGTCCACCGAAACGGAGCCCCACTTGCCTGAGTAAGCCTTATCAAACTCAGGTTCAGCAGGTTTCCAGAGATTGATAGCTAACGACTGTTCCGCTTCAGTAGCCAAGCATCTCATCAGTGTGCAGCACACTTTGATATTGAGGGTCTTTTATAGAGGTTTTTACCAACCTCGCAATCCGTTCGTTACAGCCAAGACTCCAAACACTGCGACGCGCAATAACCCACTGCCGCTCCACACGGTGGAC